>NW_004085929.1:0-11952 GCF_000220395.1 Ichthyophthirius multifiliis
ATATTATAATTATAAATTTATATTTATATTAATATTCATATATTTTTTAAATATATTTTAATAATATTTTTTTAATTATATATATAATTTATAATTTCTATTATTTTATGTCTATAATATTTTAAGTGTGCTTAAAAAAAAATATATATATTTTTCGAGTAATTTCTATTTGAATTTTTTTTTTTGTGTATAATTAGACATAACCTTTAATGCATAATAATATTTTTAGTATATTTAATTCGCAAAAGAAGTTAAATAAAAATAATTTATGGTACAATTATATTGAAATTTTATTTTTTTAATAATTCGAAGTAAAAAAAAGCCTATTTAATCGTTCGGGAATTCTTTAGTTTTTGGGATATTTTAATTATATTGAAAAAAGAGTTATTATCTTAATATAATTTTTTTTGTTAAAATATAATATTTTAAATATAAAAGATACTTATATACAATTTTTTTTATATATTTAATTTTTTAAATAACATTAAATTAAATATATTTATATTTAATCGTAAAAATTTCTGAAATTTTATATAAATTAAAATTTTACTTTTTATTTTAATAATAAATCTATAAAATCTAAAAAAATAATAATTTATTTAAGTAAAAAAATTAATCGAATTTGCAATATTATAAATATTATTACTAATTTAATTATTTTAACATACTCAGTATATTTATATGAAAAAAAAATTGATATAAAATTAACAAAAATTTAAATATTTGTTAGATATAATTTTTATTTTATTAAAATATAGTTATGTTTTATTGTCAAAATTAGTTTTTAAACCTTTTTAAAATAGTTTATGTACAAAAAATATGTATTTTTTAAATTATATATACTATTAAAATAGGCGAAAAAAAATTATTTTGAATAATATATTAATATAAAATATATATTTACATATATATTATTATATTTGATAAAATAAGATTTGTAAGTATTTATGAATAATTTATATATAAAAAAAAATTAAGAATAGAGTATATTTATTAATAATAAAAATAAAAGCAAAAAAGTAAATATTTATATATATAAATTTATATATATATATATATTTATATATTTATATATATATATATTTTTTTTTTATATATATAATATAAATATATCTTTTTATATATTTATATTTGTATATTTAAAAAGGTATTAAATTTATAAACCATTTTTAGTTTAATTATTTACAGTGTTTTAAATAGTTTAATTATTTTTATAGTCAAATTAAAGATAATAAAATATATTTAATTTTAATTTTGAAAATTAAAAATATTTTTCGAATTAAATTTTAAGCCTTTGAACTAAATAACATATAAAAATTATTTGTTTATAAAATATGCATTTTTTGTTTGTATACTTTATGTTAATAGATGATATAGAGAGTTATATTTATAATTTTAGAAAGCAAATATATAGTCTTTAAATATAGCTTACTTTATTTAACAGATATTAAATAGAGTTTATATAATTTTCTAATTTATATTTTTTTTTAATGATTATATAATTATATTAATATAAATATAAATTTATAAAAATCTATTTTTCTTTTATTTATAATAAATATCACAAATAAAAAGATTTTTATTTATTTTTTTGATATAATTATTATTATTTATTAAAATTATGATTTTCTTTATTATTTTAATATCCTTGATTATCTATTGACATTTAATTTTTTATCTCAGGTTTATTTTTAAAAAAGTTATTTTTATCGTCTAAGTTATTTTTTTATGAATAATTTCTTATAGGAGTATTATTATTAAAAATCTTACTTTTATTTAAATTATTTCTACTACTGTTTATATTATTTGAGCTTATATTCAATTAATTATTACTTAAATTTAAATTATTATTTTAAATTTAATTCAAAAATTAGGTATTATTATAAGCTTAATATTTTTCTTTTAAATCTTTAATTTAGTTTATTAAATGAATATTTTATAATTTTATTTATGAAAATTCACTATTTTATTCCTATAATTAATTTATGTCTTTGACAAAATTTTATATTTAGCTTTTTATTTCATCAAGTTCTTTATTTTATGGTTGTTTATTGCTAAAATAATTATTGGTTTTTTCCAAAAAAGAAACTTTATTTTATAAAATTTTATTTTACTTTTATATATCAGTTATAATAAGATTTTTTTAATCAAGTTAATTTAAAAGAATTTACTTTTCTTTTTCAAATTCTTCGTAAATATGAAAAAATTTTAAATTATATTTGTTTTCAATATCATCTTTTTCATTATTAAAATTAGATTCATCAATAAATGATATCTATTATTCTAATTATAATATCTTTTTCTATAAAGTATCATTCATTAAAACCAATTCTTTACAACTTTATCTATTTTTTGATTAATATTCAATATTAACAGGATATTGAATATTATTTTATTTAAATATTTCCTAAAAAGTTTAAATTATAATTTCATATTCTTCCTCCATTTATTAAATCATATTCTAAAAATTAAAATAAAAAAATATTTAAATAAATATATAATATATATTTATATATTTATATATTTATATATTTATATATTTATATATTGTATATATTTATATATTTATATATTTATATATTGTTTTATATTATTTTACTATTAGTTTTTATTTTTCTTAAATTATATTTTTGTTTTATTTATTTAAATAATTAATTGTTTATATTTTTGTGTTTTTATCTAAAACGCATTATAATAAATCTTAGTTAAAATTTTCTTAAAAAATTTTCGGATCAAAATTTATCATATCTATTATTTTATCTTCTATTAAATGATTTTTACATTATAAAATTTATTATACTAAATATATATAATCTCTTTAGTTTTTTGATTCTAATGTTAATAATATTTTGTCTTCTAGTTTTATTCCTGTATTTTCTATTATTTTAGTATTTTTTTATATATATATTTCGATTTATCTTTCTTTTATTGGACTTTTTTATTCTAAAAAGTTCAATTTTACATAATTAAAATGGTTTTTTATACGTAACATATGTTCATTTTTTTCTTGTTTTATTATTATTTATTATTAATCTATAATTATTTTAGCTTCTTCAAAATTTTTTCCGATTCTTACTGCTATTTAATTACTTATTCCACAATACATAGCTATTTCTAAAAAACTTCTTATCGAAGGATCTAATTAAACTGGTCCTATATTAATTTTTATACTATTATTTTTATTAATTTTTAATAATATTTTAATTATTTATTACTATTAATTAGGCTCGTTTTTTGGAATTATTTTTAAGTTTATTATTCTATTTATATTTTAAGGAATAAATTCATAAATATTCGAATAATTTTAAAATTCATCCATTTGATTTTCGCTTGTTTTATTATTCCATATAAAAATACAATCAACAAGTAAGTTATTTTTATAAACTTTGACTTAAACAGTAGATGTATGATAAATATAATTTGAAAAAAAAAGCTATGGAATATATTATTTGGAAGTTTAAGTTTCTATTTAATATAATTGATTTTATTATTTTGATGAATTAATAAATTCTTCAATTTTTTTTTATATATTTTTCATTGATTTATTTATTTATTTAAAAAAAAAAAAAAAAAATTATTAATTTAAATTAAATTTTTATTATAAATTTGTATATAAAAAAATATTTTTTAATAAACAAAAAAAAATGATTCCCCCGAGGTTTGAACTCGGGACCTTCAGTGTGTTAGACTAACGTGATAACCACTACACTAGGGAATCGATTACGATAATATAAGTATTATTTTTTACTTTAAATCTTATTTTTTTTATGCTTTTATTATTTTTATACATGTGTTATTTTAATTTCATTTTTTTTTTTATATAATATTTATTATTAAATATGATTTTTTTATTATAATTTTTTTAATATAAAAATAAATATATATTTCGTATCTGATATATAATTAAATAAATAATAGATATTAATTTAAATATATATATATATATATATATATATATATATATATATATATATATATATATATATAAATTTTTATTTATGTATAAGTATGAATATTTTTTTGATATAAAATAAACAATTTTTAAATTTATACTATAATTTCAAAAATATTTTTATAAATAATATATATGCATTCTCATTTAAATGAATTATTTAAATCTTTATTATTATTTTTTTTATCATCTTTATCTTCTGTTTAAATTAAAACTCTAATACAAGATTATTAAGATGATGAATTTTCAGTAACATAAAGAATATTATTTTTTTATTTCGAAAAAGTCAACCCTGAGATTTCTGGCGACCCAACCAACGTAATATTTTCAACAATTTATCCATTACTCGTATTAACAACACTAATTAAACCTTCATCAGAAAGTTAAGAAAATTCAAATCTTCCTACATATAATAAATCCGAAGAACTAACAGAACACGTAATAGGCCCAAACCTTCCTTAGAAATTAACAAAGACACTATAAATAAATATATATATATATATATATTTATTTTCTTTTTTTTTTTAAAAAAAAAAATACCTAAAATAAAATATTCCTTAAGGGGTTAAAACAAATCTTAAAACTCTATTTTTACATGTTTCACAAACAAATCTTTATTTTTTATTTAAACAAAAATAAAAATATTAATTTAATTTTTTTTACAATATTTTTTCATCCAAAGATAATGCTAAACCACTTGGGTAAGCCAGACAATTTAAAGCCAAAGGACGAATTACACTTTCTTCTAAATCTATAATAAAAACACTGCCTGTAGAATTTTCGATTGATGTTTCTCCAAAAGGACCGGAATCTGTAAAAATTAAACTATCTTTATTTATTTATTTTTATTTTTTCAAGAAAACCAAAAAAAAAAATTAGTATGTTTTTTTACTTAAACTCTCTGATAAAACTAATGAATGAGGTCCTAATAAAGGGGACCCTTCATATTCTTTTATTATTTCATGAATTTCTTCTCTCCCATTATCATCTATTATTCGCGATACTATAGATTAGTGGGCCATATCGGCTAAATAAAAAGCTTTTCCAGATGATTCTATAACTAATGATGATGGTTGGCCTGCAAAATGAAATTCATTTTTTAATTAGTTTTCTTTAAAACTTAAGATTTCACCGTTTTAGGCTACTAAATATAATGCGCCGTCTATTTCAAAGGGTGATGCTAAATTTGATGAATATTCGCATATTCTTTCTTATGGATGACTCATTTAATATTAATTTTTTTTTTAATTTATTGATTATTTTTATTTTATGTTCTAATTAATATTTTGTAACTTTTTTTTTTGTTACAAGAAAAAAAAAAAAAAAAAATTTAAAATAATTTTTTTTGTTAACAAATATAAATAATTTGTTTTTTATATATTTAAGAAAACAAAAAAAAATAGTATCTAAAGTTAATTTTAGATGAATTTTTAAAGTTTATATATGAGATATAATGATTATTGAAAATATTTTTATTATTTTAAACAAATTATATAATAAACTTAATTTTAATCAAACTTATTAATTATTAAAAAATAAAAGTATAGCCTACATTTATTTTATGAAAAAAATTAAATTATAAAACTTTAAAAAATAAAAATAAAATATAAGTTTACTTTATATTAAAAGAGTAGCAATTGATTTGTAATAAATATTACTTATATATAATAGATAAATAATTTTTTTTATATATAATAATAATAATAATTTTATTATCTGAATATATATATTCATTTTTTTTTTTCTAAAGTAAAAAAAAAAAAAAAAAAAAAAAAATTTTTCTTTAAAGATTATTTAGATAAACTAATAATCTTTTAAAAAAAAATGAAAAAATATATATATATATATATATATTTTTTTATTTTTTTTAATAATAATAAAAAAAAAAAAAATATTAAAAAAAAAAAAAATAATAAAGTATAAAAATCATATCATCTTTATTTATTTTACTAGAAAGTATAAAAATCTTTTGATTTTTTGATACAATCAGAAGCTTCCAACTCGTTTTTCATATTATATAAATTTTTAATTTCAAGGTAATCCTTTTATTTTTTTTATTTAAACAAAAAACAAAATATAAAAATTAAAGAAAATAAATAAATAAATTTACCTTATGTTAAAATTAAATAGAATTTATTTAATTAAATATATTATTAAGTTAATTTTAGAGTATTATTTCTTTTATTTTAAGAAGGTTAAATTCTTCAATTAATTAATAAAAAAGAGTATTTTAATAATTTTTATTTTAACAAATATCTGGAATTTTAAAATAAAAAGAAAGCAAACTTGAATTAAATTTCTTAAATGTAATTCTTAATAAGCTTTTCATAAAATAAAAAGATTTAAGAACAACAAAGTTATTAATAACAGGAAAACCAACATCAAAATTACTTTCCTTTTTTTTTTTTTTTTTTTTATAAATGAAATAACTTTTTATTTTGGTTTTACATTTTATTTATTAAAAATTTTTTATTATTATTATTATATATACTTTAGTTAATTAACAATTTATTAATTACTTGCTATTGAAATAATAAAATCTTAAAAAAATAAAATAATAAAAATATAAATAATTCTATAAAATTAAAACCTTCTGAAATAATTAAAATCTTCTAACTACTCTTATAATTCATTTAGTTATTTTAAAAAAGCCTAACTTCATTATTTTTATCTTTTAAGCTTTCCGATTCATAAAACTAAAACTATTTAAATTTCAATACTTTAATAAAAACATTCCATTACTCTGGATTAACTTTTTGACTTTTAAAAATTCCTCTCTGAATATAATGTTTATAATTTAATTATTTTTTTACTTAATCAAAATAATTATATTTAGTCTATTTTTAGTTATTTCTTTAAACTTATAAATTAGTTTATAATTGTTATTAATTATTAACTTCATTACAATTGATTTAATTTATAGATACATTTATAAGACTTTCATTATATGTTTTTGTAATTTATCCCTAATTATTATTATAGTTATAATTTTCAAGTAAAGAATTATGATCATTTTTTTTTTTTCAAAGCTATCATTTAGAATGGGATCTTCATTAAAAACTGTTAAACTATTTTCGTTTTTATAGTCTTTATTATAAACATTATTTTATAAATTATTTTTATTTTAAATTTATTTATTTTTATTCATTAGTTTCGGAATTACTTATGGACTTAAAGAAACTTAAACTTGCTTATTTCTTGTATTTTTATGTAATTGTAATTTTAATTATTAACTATCATCCTCGTTTTCTTAAAAAGTCTCCGCTTATAATTATAAAGGAAGAGAATTAGGAGTTTAAAATTCCTAGGTTTTCCTCATAAAATTTAAATCACTTGTATTTTTTTGTAAATTAAATGAACTTCCAGTCGAACCTAAAAAATTTTACTAAGCAATTATTTTTTCGTCCACTTTATTATCACTCGAATTTTCTATTTATTCGTTAACTTTATATCTAAAAACACTAGAAAAAAAATCAAATATAGATGAACTTCCACTCTTTTTAGAATTACTATTATTATTATTATTATTATTATTATTATTATTATTATTATTATTAATATTAATATTAATAATATTGTTAGATTTAATATTATTATTAGAATTATTATTATTTATATTGATATTTATTGTATCATTATTAATATTTTAATCATAATTGCCTTAACAGTGTAAACATAAATCTTCTACATGATTTTCTAATTAAATGCCTTTTTATATTATTATATCATGACAGGCTTTATATCCTCCCTATAAAATACTTATAAAAGGAAACCCATATTCAATAAAATCGTATGAGAATTTTTAAATAGTGTACATTTCTTAATCTATATTTTCTTAGTTTAAATTATTGTTTGAAAATTATTAATTGCTATTTTCTTATATAAAAAAAGTAATATGCTACACATTTTTATATTCTATGTAATCACTTATTAACGAATCTAATGTTTCTTAATCAAATTAGCTCATTTCAACAGAAGTAGTTTTATTTAAGAAACCTTAGTTCATATTTTCTTTTCTCAAATCGAATATTATATAGTCCTAGAAAGTTTTTTTTTTCCAAAAAAAATACTTTATTTCCTGCATAAATTCAGAGTTATATTCTTCTAATATTTTTTAAGTTCGTTCTATAGTTTAAAATTCATTTTCACAGTATATACATGCCTTTTCGGTTCTTTTATTAATCCTTTCACAATCTGGGTTTGGGCATGTTATTATTTAAGGATATATGTAATGGAGTAATTCTATAGGATGTAAAGGCAAAGCTGTATAATTTTAGATTTATTTTGAAGCGTCTTTCATGCATTAGAAAGTATCTGTATTTTTAGTATAGTTTTTTGAAAATATTTTTAAATAATTTATTTTAGAGGAAAATGAAATAGGAGTATTTTGTTTAATTTATTATGTTCTTTATATAATAAAAATAAATACAATTATATATATAAATATATATAAATATATATATATATTATTATATATATATGTAAATATATCTATATATATATATTTTTTTTTTTTTACACTTTATATATTTCTTTTAGTTCTTTGATATTTTAAATTTTCAAATTTGATAATGCTTAGGGTAATTATGAGGCATCTATTGATAATAAAGTTTTTTTATGATAAATCATTAAAGCTAAACAAAAATATAAAATTAATAATTTATCATTTTCTAAAATATATATATCCCAAAAATTATAAATTATTTCAAACTCGATTTTGCTTTATTTTTATGTTAAAATAAAATATTTTTATTTAAAAAAAATAAACTTTTTTATTTACCTTGCAAATAAAGTAATAAACCATGGATATGCATATATTTCAGGTACTATATCATTTTTAGATAGTATATTATGTAAATTAGGGTCATGATATTTCAATAATAAAGTAAATGCTGAAAAAAAGCATTATAAACTATTAAAATCCTATTTTTTTTTATTTATTTATAATTTCTGTTAAAAAATTGTATTATGTATCTTATATACATAATTTTATAAATAAAAAAATAACTTAATCTTGATAAAAATTAGGAATGAATTTTTCGATAAAGCTTGTAAAATAGTTATATGCTTAATAAATTTAAATATTTTATTATATTGTTAAATATAGAAATGGTGCTGCTATTTCATTTAGTCCTTATTTATATACGATATCTTCGTTTTTGCAATAAAACGTTAAGAATAATTCCAATTTTTTCTATAAATTTTAATTTAATAAAGTGCATCTTGTTCTTATTGTGTCTTGAAAAATTACACTTTTTATATTTATTAAGAATGAATACAATGTTAAATATATATATATATATATATATATATATATATATATATATATATATATATATATATAATATAACATTTAATTTTGTAAATCTAGTTAGGTATTCAATATTTAAGTATCATTATTGGCATAATTTATTTTTTCATCTTAAATTAATAAAGCTTTCTTATTTTTATATTTTTTTTGTTTTTTATTTGTATTTTATAAAAAAAAATTAATTAAACAAAAAAATAAATAAAATGAGTAAAAATAAAATATAAATATAAATAATTATAAAATAACTATTTTTGTTTTGCTAGTTAATATACATTCCAATAAGATATTCTATTTATATTTTATGTTTTATTTTTATTCTCAGAATTAAAACTTTAAAATATATTATTAGATTCATGTTTGAGTATTTCTTAATAAGAATTTCTATTTAAGTCTTAATTATCTGTTTCTTTATAATAAAATAATAGAAGTAATAAATAAATAAATACATAAAATTTATGTTATATATAATTGTTTTTATTTTATTTTTTACTTTTTTTTATTTAAGATAAGAATGAACTATTTCCTATTTAATTTTATAAATTTTAATTATTAACTTAACTAAGTCTGACATTTTTATAAGTTTTTCCTGAATTTTATGTTTAATATATATTTTTTGGCGTATTAATTTAATTTCCTTATTTAATTTTAGAACTGTATTAAACATTCATTTTATTTTATTTTTATACAATTTTTTTTTATATTTCAATAATTAATTTTTCTTATTATTTTTTACTTTATTATGAATTCAAAGTTAAATTTTAGTTTTTATGATTATAAAAAAAAATATAAATAATCATATTATTTTCTATTATTTTTTTATCATTATAATATATTTTCATTTTATATAGTTTTTGGTTAAAATATTTTATAAACTTTATAAAATAAGAAAGAAATTTATACTTTTTAATAGAAATATATAAACATTTATAACTATTTAATTAGATAATATATAATTCTAAAATATATAAATGTATTAATTAATTAAAACTATTATATATATATAAAAAAAGTTAATTAAATATTAATTAAATTAATATAAAATATTAATATTTATAAAATTTAAGAATTTATATAAATATTTAAACCTTTTATATTATTTTATCAAATAATTATTTTATTTTTAATAGTTATTTTATATATATATTAATATTAATTGCTTTTATATTTTTTTATAAAAATGGATGTTTAAATAAATAATTTATTTTAAAATAAAAAATTATTTATTGTAATTTATTTGTATAATCATATTATTATCAGTATATATTTTAATTATAAAATTAAATAAATATTAATAATATTTATTTTTTAAAATAATATATATATATCTATTTTAAAAGTTAACTTCAATAGGCAACCCTTTACTATTTTTACTAATTTAGAGCTATTCATTATCCCAAGAATCAAAAAGAATTACTATTAAGTTTAAATAAAAAACTCTACTTATAAAGTAATTAAGCATATTATTTTTAACCAAAGTTCTTTTTTATAAAAAACATTAAAACCACACCAAAGCAGCTTACTATATCTCAATTTTTACTTCTAATAATTGAAATAATTCAAATCTTTCAAGTCTCATTGTAATCAAATTATTTTTAAATTAGAGACTAATTGTTAAAATTTTCTATATAGGATTTCTTTTATACTTTAAATTTTCTTATTTTCTATATAATAAATAGACTTAGTCTATTATTTTAAACTCATACTTTTTGAAAAAAATAAAATAAAAAAAAGTTGTTTTTTAAATTTTAGATATTCTTTTCGTTATATATTCAAAATATATAGTTTAAAAAAAATTGAATGCATTTTTAATTATATTGTTCATTTTAATTAATAAGCTTTCGCTTTTTGGATTTAGAGCTAGGTTAGATTTTTAATCGTTTTTAAGTTTAGAAATAAATATATGTTTTTTAGCTTTTCACATAGTCAATATTATTTAATATATATATTTTGTAAATAAATTTTTAATTTAATTATAGGTAATTTATTTGATGTATCGGAATATAATATTTTAATTATTTATATTTAATAAATTTACTTAATAAAATAATAAAAAAAAATAGGTTCTATATTTTTGTTTAATATAAAATAGAAAATAAAAAATATATATATTATTTATTAAATATAAGAAAATATAAAATTTGTATAATTTATAATGTTTATATAATATTAATTCTAAAAAATTGAAAAAAAAAATATTTCTAAAATTAAGAAATCTTATATTTGCTTTTTATAATTAATAAATTTAGTTAAAAAATTATTTTTGTATAATTTTTATAATATATGAACATCATTTAAAATAAATATAAAATTATTATTATATAAATATATTAAATATAAAAATTATAAATAATATTGCGAAACAAATATATAGATATTTATATTAATAATAAATATAGAGATAAGAAAATATAAATAGACGAGATATTTAATATAATAAAACATTCAAAATTTTATTAAAGGTAATAATATGAATATAATAAAAATAAAAAATAAGTAAATTAATAATTTATATTTAATTTATTATATTTTAATTTTAATTATAAAATTTATTATATATTTTATAAAAAAAAATTATATAATAAAAAAATCGTTTTTGTTATAATTAAAATATTATTTATGGTTAAATTAGAAAAAAAAAAAGATATAAAGATATATATAAATATATATAAATATATATAAATATATATAA
>NW_004085928.1:0-52577 GCF_000220395.1 Ichthyophthirius multifiliis
TCCTTTTATTTACTAAGTATCATGTCTCATTCCTGTAGCTAAAACTAAATGATTATAGCTGATCTTCTGCCATTTTGTAATATAATTGCATTCTCATCAGGTTATATTTATTTAACTGAACTTAATTCTGAAGGAGTAAATCTTAAATTATATATATATATATATATATAATTATAGGTTAATAATTACTAGTTAATTGCGAGTTTAGAAAACTATACATAGTCACTTTTTTTGACATGTTATTATTCATAAACCATGCGGACTGGATAAATTTGATTTACAGGTGAATCAAAGCAAACAAACATTTTAAATTTGCCGTGTGCAGCTTTATCAGTATGCGAACTTTATTTTGATATAATATTATTAAAGAAATATAAGTAAACCTGCAAATACCACCAAGATTTGAACCGACCCACACAACATCATAGGAGTCCAAATCTTTAGGAGTAGGTTATCTCTTACTTCCTCCTAAATTATAGACAATTTAATTATGGATATTTATTTTCTTTATATTTTTTAAACAATGAATCATTTTTAAATTAATTGTTTATAAAATATATAATTTTTTCTTTATATTATTATAATTTATTTATTTTTATTTTTAAGCTTATATTTTATTTATTTATTACTATTATATTTTAATATAAATAATGTTTTTGAAAGTAATTTATTTTAAAATTATTATATTTCAAAAGAAAAAATTTTATTATTATTTTGTTTTATATATTATATATTAAGAATTTTTTTATTTTTATAAAACCATTTTCAACTTTAAATTTTATTATATTTTTTTTGATAAATATATATTAAATCAAAATATTTTTTTGTCTTTATTAATTAAATACCTTAAAATTTTATATATACAAATTATTGGCTCATATTATATTTATATATTTTGAATTTATTTTAATTTAAATTTTATTTTCTATTTTTATTTTTATAAATTATCATAATTTACATTATTTTGTATAAAACTTTATTTAAGATTTTGACTAATGTTTATTTTTTTCTTAAGAAATATTTAGAATAATTTTATTGATTCTTAAATAAATCCACATATTTATTATTAATTTAGTAACTAACAATTTATTTAATTTTATTCTCTTTTTAAAATTAAATTTAATTATAATACAAATATGTTTAAATAATTATATCCATTTTTAATTTTTTTTGAATAACTAATCTATTATATTTAAGTTTAATTTTTGCTGTATTTATTTTTAAAATTAATCTACTATTAAAACTTAAAGCTTTTTGTTTGATTAAAATTTTTAAAAATTTTTCATTTATATAATCATAATTATCTTTTTGGATCAATTAAACTTATATTTTAATTGATTATTTTATTCATGAGGAAAAATTCTTTTTGTTTAGTTAATGTTTCATTTTATTTCAATTTAAAAATTTTTATAATAATTATTAATTTTTGGTTATATTGATATATCAACAAAAATATTTTATTTTTTTCATCATATCATATATTTTTATTAATAACTTTTTTATCTATTTTATTATTTTTTATATTAACTTGTTTTAAAAATTTACAAAAAACAAAAAATTTTATTTAAAAATATTTTTTTTTTTTTTTTTTATTCTACTTTTTATATGTTTGTTATATTTTATTTTAATTGATTTGATTTATTTTTAGCTTTTTTTTTAATTTGATTTTATTCTTTTCTCTATAAAGTTTCCTTTAATTAAGTTTTTTATATTTATTTTTTAATATATAATTTAAGATTTTCTTATCAAAGAATATACTCTATAAAAATTTTAGTTTTTTTTTAAATAATTGGATTATTTATTTTAAAATGAGTTTATTTTAAACAATGTATATTTTTTTTAATGTTTTATTAATATTATAATAATATTTATTATGTGGATTTCTATTAATAATAACTTTTATAACTTCATTAATTTATAAAAAATAGTTAATAAAGAATTTGAATATACAAAAGATTTAGATAATTTATAATAAATAAATTATTTTTTTCTAATTTTAATGAAATGTCTAGCATATAAATATTATTTTAGCTAATATTTTTTTTCAAAATAAAATTATCATAAAAAAAATTCTAATTTTTTTCAATTTATAATTCCAAATTTAAAATAAAATATATAATAATGGGTTGTTAAACGAGTAAAACTACAAAATAATAAAAAAAACCTTAAAAAAGTTACATTATAAATGAATAAAATAGTCAAAAGGTAAATGAATAGTAATAAATTTAGAATAATAAAAATTTTAAAATAAATATCTATATTTCTAAAGATGAAATTAGTTTGTTTCAAACACATCACAAAGACTTAAAAGAATAAATTTAATAATAAGAAATTGTTTAAAAAGAAAAATAAGAATAAAGCATACATTCAATTATACAAATTCCTTCTGAAAATCAAATAAATAAGATTATTAGATAATTGGATTATCAATATCAAACTTTAAATGATATAAAATTGAAACAATAATAATAGAATAATTAAAATGATATAAAATTAAAGCAATAATAGCAGAATAATTTAATTACATTAGAATCGTCTTAATATAAACATAATACAAGTATTTAAGTCTAAAATAATATAGTTTAAAAAAAAATAGCATATAATAATTAAAATTAGTTGAATATATAGGCCAAAATCGAAATTTATTAAAATGTTTCTATCAGAAACAAATAATTATTTTACTTTAATAATATTACTTTGGAAGAAATAGAAAATGATTTTAAAAAAAACTGGCATAAATTAAAATCATAATATTCTTTATTATGAAAAAATTGTATTAATTTATATTTTATATTTATTTAATATTATTTAACAATTTTATGTTTTTAATTTTATTAATAATTTTTAAAATATAATTTGTTTTATAGTCGATCTAAATTTAAAACTTTTTTCAAGTTAAGCATTTTAAAGTTATTATTTTCATGACATATGTTAATTTAATGAATAAAATATATAATGATATTATTTTTAAATATTTAAAAAAGATTAATAAAATTTTTATATTAATCTATTTTACTTATTTACTTTTTAAAAAATATAATGATATAAAAATTTTAGTGTAATTAATATTCATAGATTTTATTTGAAATTTAAAAATGAAAAATTAATTAAAGTATAAAAAAATAAATATTTAATTTAAAAAAATTAATTTATTTTTAATAAAAAAAAAAAACTTATAATTTCAAATAAATTGTATTAAAATGCTAATTCGTGATTAACCAAATTAACAAAGATTTATATAAAAATAAAGAAATACTTCAGATGGTTTAAAATATTTTATAACAGAACGCCATTAAATTAATTTATCTATTAATAATTCATTAAATTAAAAAATGGAACATACAAATATTTATATGAAAATGATTTCAAATAATTTTTAATTTATTAAAAATAAAAAAAAATTATTAATACATTTAAAATGTAAATATAAATATTAAAAATAAAATATATTTGAATTTTTATAGATAATAAAAGCATCTTTTAAATGATAATTGATTAATTATAAAGCCATCATAAGATACAACCTAACTAAGGATTAAAAGAGTAAATTTTAATATTAATTTATAAAAATATTATTAAAAAGAATAAATCAAGCAATTAGTAAGATTTATAAAATTATAATAAGACTAAAAAAGTTATCATTATTAATTAGAAAGATGCTAAACTCCTTAAAAAATTTTTAAAACACCAACTAAACAAAATTTTACATAAATATCTGATTTTTAAGAATTATTGTCACCTTTAAAAATAAATACAAATCAAATTTCGTATATTCATAATATAACATCATAAAAACTTTTTAAATACTCAACTTAATAAATATAAGAAAAAGTTTTTGAATATAAAAAAATAAAAGATGTATGTAATAATTATTTTGTCAATATCTATATATTTTTTTAATTAATTAATTAAGAAAACGTGTGAATTATAAAAACTAAAATATGAATTATAAAACCGAAATCAAGAAATAAAATTATTAATTACAAATGATAAAAATTTTGTTGAGAAATAAAAAAACAATATAACAATTTACGGCAGAGAATAAAATATAGGTTTTCATAAATTTTAAAATATGAACGAAGAATAAAGATTTAGAAATATTATAATTAATGAAAATAAGTAAATATTAATAAATGAATGTGAGCATATTAATTAAATAAAAAATTAAAATAATCTGATATTTGAATAAATTGATTAAGAAAAAAATATAATTTAATAATTAAAAAAAACTATTTATGATACAAAAGCAGAATTTTTATTAAAATAAGTAATACTATATTATTTTCTTTATTACTATTTATTATATTCTTTATAGAAATAAAAAGAAAGGCTTATAAATGATTTGCAAAATAGAAATAAATAAATGATAGGATTATCAAAGAATTATTTTGATAAAGTAATTTTTTTTAATTTTTAAATATTTATTTATTTAAAAATATAATAAATAGCTAAACCTTTATAAATAATTAATATAAATGATATAATAAAATAATATTTGATAAAGATTTTTAGAGAAAAATTAAATAAAATGAAATTAATTTTATATAATTTATATATCTATATTTAATAAAAAATTGGATTTATTATTATAAAAAATTATATTTAATATTTTTAAAAAAAATGTTTTTTTAATTTTTCAAATGCAAATAAAAAACAATTAAAATTAATACATTTTATATCACTTTTTTAACAAAATGAACCTATAAAATCAAGCTCTTTTAACTTTTTTCTATTTAGTTTTTTTATGTTTTCCTGATTAGAAATGTCCAAGTTGATTTTTTAATTATTTAATTTTATTTTTGGTTTTTTTAATTTATAAATTTTCTTAATTTCTTTTAGGTCTTAACATTTAAAGTAATTTTTTTTTTTATTTGTCTTTATTAGAAAGACCACCGCCTTTTTCTTTAGGTCCATTATACCATTTTTCCTTAACTTCTTTTCTTTTTTCTTCCTATCTTTCTTTTTTAGCCTCTGATTTTTTCTTTTTAAATATATTAATATAATCTTAATTTATAAATCCATGAATATTTCTATTATTTTCGAATTCTTCTTCATATTCTTCTGAATCAAAAGAACTATATCCTTCAAATTTAGCAAGGTCCTCTTTTCTTTTCTTATTATTCAATTTCAATGTTTTAGATTTTTATTTCTTACTTACATCTTCACTTTTTTATTTATTTTATTCATTTTTTTATATTTTTCCTTCAATTTATATTTATTATACTTACTTTTTATATTCTTCTACTTCTGCTTCATCTGCATTTCCTTCTTCAAGTTCATCCTCAAACTCATCTTCATCCTCATCTCCTTCTTCAAGTTCATCTTCTTCATCTTCGATTTCGTCTCCTTCTTCATCTTCTTGATAATCATCTGAAATTTCAGAAACTTCATTATAGTCTTCTGAATTATAATCATTATTCTTTTTTTATTATTTTTTATCTTTTTTATTTTATTTGTAATCCTCTTGTTCTTCATCGTTTTCATCTTCTTCCCAAGAATCTTCATCGTTATAGTATCCATTAAGTTTCATTTTTTCAATAATTTCTTATTATTTAAAATCTTCTTCTTAAGCTTATTTCATTTGTAAAAATTTAATTTTCCTAAAATCTTCATCGGTCATAACTCTATCCATATAAATAGGCACATCACCTCCATCATCAATTAAATCAGCCCCTTCTATTTTATCATGTACATATTCTTATCCATATCCAAGCAATTCGTCATTATCATCATTTAATCTACTATCTTATTTCATTCTTCCTCTAAATTTCTTATCAAGTAATTTCGGATTTATTTATCTAAATAAATTAATAATTGATTTAGCAGATTTACTCACATATTTATTTTTATAATTGTAATATCCAGCTAAATAATTCAAACTAAAATCATCTATTATATGATAATTCTTTAAACACATTTCTCTTATAGTATTTAAACCCCATGTCATCGCCTATTCAGAACATCTATCATTCACAAAATTCTCTATTATATGCTTTACTACACTTTAAAGTTCTTCAGGAGGAACTAAATTATTTAATAAAAAAAATAAAAAAAAATGTAAATATATACCTAATTTATGAACAGATTCAGCTAAATAAGCTAGAATTTTTGTAATTTCTTTCTGATGAGGTTATAAATATTTTTAAACAAAAGAATAAAAAGAAAGTATGATTAGTTAATGTCTTCCAATCATTCTTGAAATTAAATGCATCATAGCCATTTTTACAGGAAACTTTTCATGCGATTTTTTCAATAAAACGAAAATTTTTTCACAAAAATCTTAAGGGTTGTAAATTTGATCTATAGGGTAGAAATTATTTTTGATGGTTTATTTCATTCTTTTTCTTAATTTTTTTGCAGATTTTTTTTCTCACGTTCCATTCTGGCAATTTTAGCTTTAGTTTTTTTAGTTACTCCCTTTTTTTCTCTTTTGTCTTTATCATTATCATCATCATCATCACTACTGTCAGATTCATATTCTTCTAATTCAGTTGTAGCCACCAAAAAAAAACAAGAAATCAATTTTATTTTATAACTATCATTTAAGCATCCAGAAGCGATAATATTTATTGTTTTCTAATCTATCCAAATGTTTTTCTTGTATAAAGTTATCATTATTTAAAGACTTCTTTTTGCGATTCCATCAGTATTCTTTTTTAATATTTCAAATATTATATTTTATATCTATTTATTTATTTTAATATTTTTTGTATTTTTGTTCATTCTTTTAATGTCATTTACTATATGACTAGTTATCATTTTTCTTAATTCCTAAATATTAAAATTAATATATAAATATATATATATAGATATTTTTTGTACTTTATCTTAACAATTTAAAAGTTTTAAAAGAAAAGAATTACTTTCTACAGGTTTCAAAAGATTTTTAGAACGTAAAATCATTAAAGAAGCTACCATTTTTTTACGTAAAAAAGGATTCATTTAATTTGCATAATTATCCAAAAACTCAGTCACGTATTACTCGAGAATTTCGAATTTATAAAATTAGGCTATTCTAGCTAAGAAAACAGCTAATTCGGCAAACTTTTTATTTTTTTATAAAGGATTTTCCTTTACTTTTTCAAATGTTTACTTGAATTCAGAATAATATTAGGTTACTTCTTTTCTATATAATTCAGGAGTTCGTCTTACTTTATAGGAAACTAATTCTAATTGTTTGACGAAATCTTCATCAGCCTTCTTTTCTTCTTCTTCTTGTTTTTTTTTATCTTTATCTTTATCTTCTTTTATAGGATTTTATATATTTGAGGCCATTTTTTAATTTTAATTTAATATATATATATAATTATAATTTTAGTTTTTTATATTTTAACTTTTTTATAATTGTTAATTTTTTTTAATGTTTTTTTTAGTTTAAATAAAAAAAGCAAAATTTTAAATAAAATATTAAATGAAATATTTTTATTTTTTATTTTGAATATTATTCAAATAATCTAATAATTTATTTTTTCTTTGAATTATCTTTTTTTTCTTCTAGAAAACATCTAGTACATGCACCCACCTCGTAACTTTTTTTAAAAAACTTACAATTTTTTTAAATAAATATAAAGCTTAATATCTACAACTCCGAAAAAAAGACCACAATTATCTATCATATATAACTTAAAACTAATTCTAACTTTAATATGCCGAGTCTAAATAAAAAATAAATAAAAATTGAATTAAATTATAATATAACCTACAAATTAGTAAATTTTCTTAAAATCATACAATTCTTACAACAAGTAAATGGTCCACAAACAAGCTCAGTATATCCAAAATTATTAAATTAAACATATAATTCATTATTAATAATTTAAAATCCCGTTTATTTTATTTTTGGTGTTTTTAAATCACTACTAAACGCTTTCTTAAAGAGTAATTATTTTCCATCTAAAAAAGTATATTATAATATTCTGTTTATCCTTATAAATCGATAATACAAATTTTACAAAGAATAAAAACTTTTATAAAACTATAGCATTTCTCACAATCTGATGAAAAATATTTTATTAGTAAGGAATTAATACCAACAAAACTTTAAGAAACGTATTCATAATCTTATTTTATCTAAGATTATTTGCATTTACTTTTCCACTAATTTGATATTTTAAGGTCAATTTTTTACACTAATTCTTATTTAAAATAAATATGTTTATCAAATAAATTTAATAAAATAAGAAAAAATACAAAAAATTTTCTTCACATTCGTAATAAATGTTTAAATATATATATATAAATATATATATATATATATATATATATATATATAATATATTGTTTATTAGATATGTATATTCTAAATGAATATATTATATACATAAAATAATTTTTTTCTTTGACCATTATTTAATTAAATTTAAACTAACATCTTTTGGTTTAATAAAATCTTTAAAAACTATCTAATATTTTATTTTTTATTATTTATTGTATTATTATAACAAATAAAATATTTACTATTTATGATATTTTTAAAAAATAAAAATTATAATTTATCTAAAAAATTAATTTTAAATATATTTTCTTAAAAAATAATTAATTTTAAATATTTACTAAACAAAAAAATTAAAATTGAATATTTACATATTTAATTTAATTTTATAATAATAAAAAAAAAGTATATATTTAAAAATAAATTGATTATTGATATTTAACAAATAAAAATAAAAAAAAATATAAAAATAAAATAATAGGTTAGTTATTAAAATAATATACATTATATAACATATTTATATAAAAAAAAAAATCTTTTTTAAAATAAAGATAAATGTATAAAATTATATAAATAAAATGAAAAAAAATATAAAAAGCAATAATAAAAAAAAAAATATAATAATGTTTTTAATTATATTAAAAATTTGTACAAATATATTTAATTGAATATATGAATAAATTAAAATTATTGTAAGAATAAATTATTATTATTAGGCTCGAAATTTAGAAACTAATATTATAAAAAGATAATAAATATATATAAAAAATAAAAAATATTTATATATAAATAAAGATATATATATATATAAATTTATATATATATATTTATTTATTAATTAATTTAAATATCTTTTTATTCTTTTTTATAAAAAAAATCAAGTATTTTATTTAATTAATAATGTTAATTATAAATTTTATATTAATTATTCATTATTTTTATTTTTTCAAATAACAAAATATTTGTTTTTGAATAAAAATTTCAAATATATATGGTATTGAAAAAAAATTCTTTATAAGTTTTTATATATTATTAACAATATTTAAATATAAAAAAAAAAATATATATATATTATATTTAATTAATATAAAAAAAATAAAATTTAATTATATATTATTTATTATATTTATTATTTTTTTTTATTAAACTAATTTAAGACAAAAAAAATAAAAATATATATATTTAAACATTGCATAACAAAAAATATAATAAAAAAAAAATACTAATACAAAAAAACAATTCATAAATTGTTACTTTCTAAAGCTTCTAATATATTCTTTTTAAACTAATAATAATAATAAAAAATATATTTTTAATTATAATTTTTAATAAAAAAAATGTGTATATGTATTTATATATATATTTTAAATATTATAATATATATAAATATATATATATATATATATATATATTTAAATATATATATAGAGATATATATATATATATTTATTTTTATATATTTATATTTATTACTTTTATTCCTGCCTATGTTAAATTAACAATATCAATTTTATATTTATCGAATTCTGCTAAATTTTAATCTCTAATAAATCTTTCCTCAAAATCTGTTTTTTCAATTTTCGAATGTAAGGATTCAACTGTTTTTTCCAAATAGCTTTATTAATCTTCAAATAAATTTTTATGTAATAAATCATCAATGTAAAAGCCATAACAATAAGTCCATTTTAAACACTATCTAGCTTCAATAATGAAATTATTTGCTTCATATAAAAATTTTAAATATTATTAATCATAATATAATTTATTATGTAAATTATTAATAATATTTTCTATATTTTATTAATATTTAATTGCATTTAAATGTGCTTTTTAATTATTGCTATATCTTTCAAAATAAAATATGTATTTTTCCAATGCAGATTTTTCTTTATCAACCATTTCTTTCTTTTTTAATCTTCTACATATTTATTACATTTAAAATATCCACCTGTAGCTTCACCATGTGTTTTCCAATCTGCAAGACAAATCCAACAAAACTCATGTCCACACCCATTTGGAGGTCTACAGGTCATATGATTACACCCTTAATTTTTTCTATAGGTTTTCGACATTTTGGGCATAATTTAGTGTATAATTAAATCCATTTAAGGTTTTCGCTTTCTGAAGAATGTTTTTTTTCCCATTCTTAAGCCATATAACATGTATTTGGCCTTTTTTAAAAAATATATATTTGTATTTATTAATATTTTAATTTTTTTTTAAAAAAAAGAAAATAAAAGAAATCTAAAGAAAACAAAAGAAAAAAATTAATATATTTATAATTAATATTTTTACGCATGATTATCTTTTCCACATTTAAAGCAAAAGACATTACCGCAAATACATTTGACATATTATTAAGTAAAATAAGCATTTTCAACTGCATATTAACAATCAGGATATGGACAGCATTTCATAGTTGTACTTTGCATGCAATAAATTTTTCCAATATTTTTTTTATATTGCTTTATTTCATTTTCATTCTTTAAATATTTTAATATAAACGAATGTGGCACTTTAAGCGAACAATTTTCAAAAGGACATTTAAAAAAAACCTAGCCTTATTCACTTTATGTCTATTAATTTTTAAATCATAAATATTTTTATTTAATTTAAAATTTAATACCTTTTCTTTTATATATAAATACCAACAATTTTTACATATACTCTAATTACATATAAGAAAATCAGATTAATCTGTTTTATCTAAACATACAGGACATACGAAGGTATTTTTAAATGGCTAATTGTATTTGGTTAAATTTGAATGCTAAAGTCCAGATTAGAAACGTGCTTTATCTTCATTTTCGAAATATTAAGATTACAAAGCATCTTTTTTCCATTAATAATAATTATATATGAGTAAAACTTCATCAAAACTTAGATTTAAAATTTCCAGTTCTTGTTTTACTTTATTCTCTATTATATCGTATATGTCATTTGTTGTTTTCCAAACTAATGAATGCTTTTATTATATATAAATTTATTATATATTTGTAATAAAAATTATATTGTATTTTTTTACATTTTACGAATTTTATTAAGAAAGAGCATTTTATACAAATTAATCTGAAATAGAGTAATCATCTTCTTCTTCAATTTAATCATCATAATAAATATCAGTACATTCATCATCATTATTACTATTCATTTTTAAGATGCTTTTATTTTTATTCAAATTTTTGTATATATATATATTTTTTTTTAATGTGTTATTATTATTTTAAAAGCTTTTATTTATTATTTTAAAATCTTATATATATTTATAATTTTTTTTTATTTTAAATATATAATATTTTTTTTCTTTTAAGATAACTAAAAATTTATGATATTATTATTTAATTTTTTTTTTTAATTAAATGAAATAAAATAATAATTCAAATAAGTTCATATCATTTAATTATTTTATGATATTTTTTTTTTTAAGTATTAAAAATTATTTAATTGATTTCAAAAAGAAAAATAAATATTTTTATATTAAAAAATTATTTTATTATCAATATACCTATATAGAAATTTAATTAATATTTATTTTTTATTTTTCTATTATTTTTTTTTTTTTAAAAAATATATATACTAATTTATTCTAAATAAAAGAATAAACAATAAAATTCTATATTGATTAAAAAATTCATATATATATTAATTAAAATATAAAAAAATCTCTCTAAAAAATAAGCTAATATAAAAATATAATCAAATTTCTATTATAATTTTTTACTATATACGAAAAATAAAAAAAAAAAATTATTAAAAAAATAAAATAAAATAAAAATAAAAATAAAAAAACTATATATATCTTATAAAAATATATATTATTAATTTGCCTTTACTTATTCCCATAAATAATTAAAAGTATATTTCTAATTTTTAAATAAATTAATAATAACAAATGTAACAAAATTTATTCTTAATCCCTCAATTATATTAAAATAATCCTTCCGTACCATTACAGAAATTATCATTTATCTAAAATTCAATTTAAAAGGTGAATCATCATAATTTTTCGAATATTAATTAAAATATGAGGAAAAATATAGAATAGGAACAGATAAAAAATTCTAATAAATAAAGAAGTAGATCTCCTTATAAAAAAAATGTTAATTCATAAGAAATCCTAAATAAAACGAAAGTTATAAAAAAGAATTTGAAACTTTTAAAAAATATTAATATTAAAGATATTGTCAAAAAGATATTTAAAAAAGATAACTTTTATCAAAATAATAAGTCCAAAGTCAATAATAACACGTTCATTCCAATTTTACCTAAATTTTTTATTTGTTAAAATTAATAAAATGAATAATGACTGAATTTTGATATTATTTCTAATATAATATATTAATTTATTATAATAAAATAATTATTAAAAATTAATTTATTTTATAATAAAAATTTTATACTATTTTATATTTAAGTTTCTATGAATTTTATGTGATATAAGTATAAAATTATTTTTATTTTTATATAAAAGTTTAAAAAATAAATTTTATTTAAAAAATTAAATTTTTATTTATATAAAATAATTTTTTTTATTAAAATAAATTTTATTTTTATGAAATAAATTTTATTTTTTTAAAATAAAATTTATTTTTCTAAAATAAAATTTACTTTTTATCTTTATTTTTTTATATGGTTAATATATATTTATGGTTCAAATTGTTTTCAATAATTAAGGTCAATTATTTAATTTTAATAAAAATAATTCTATAAATTCTATATTTAATCTTTATATAATGATAATTTTTAAAACATAATTAAAATATATTAATTAATACTAATTATAATATTAAAATAAAAATAAATTATATATAATTTTAAATAAAAGTAAAAAATATGTAAGCTCTAACCCCTAAAGTGTGTGAAGTATTAGTAGATGAATTAAAGGCATTACAAAATAATACAAAGAAAAAATTTTAAAATACATAAATAAAAGAAGTAATTTAAAAAAAGGAAAAATAAAAAATATAAAATATAAAAAGGAAATTTAAAAATTTATAAATACATTTGATAAATAAAGAAAATAAATGAAAGATCTTGAATCACAGGAACTTTATTTCCCATTTTAAAATTTTTAAAATATAATAAATTTAGCTATAAATTTACAAAAATCTAAAATAAACGCTGGAATATTAACATTTTTATAACGTTTATTTAGTCTCTAGTAGTTTTCAACTGTAAAAAAAATAAAATACTAAAAATATTTACATTAATAAAAAAAAAAAATAAGTATGAAGATTTCTACTACTTATTAGAATATTTATAAAAAATCAAGCACATAAATAAACCTTCGTTTTAAATAAAACTATAACAAACATTATGTAATTTAATAACTCCTTAAATACTTTCGATTTTAAAAATGGAATACATATATTTAGCAATAAATATAGTTATATACTTGCGCTAAAACTACGATAATAAAATTATTAATAGCGTCTACAGTACAGTTCAATTACAAATAATTTCTATTTTATCTTAACAAGCCATCTAATATGATTAATTTGAGGTGTAAGAAAATTATGCTTAATTTTTTAAAGATATGATGCTTATTGTATAATAATAAAACCCTAAATGGTTAATTGAAAATATAAAACCCTAACTTGATATAGGCATAGAATGTCTTATAGGAATGTTGGAAGAAGGTGAAAAGATTTTCAGAGGAAATCCAGAATTAGAAAATATATTAGAAAATGAATTAATATATATACTAGATAACTTATTAGAAATTAATAAAGAAAATAAACTGAAGAAGTTAAAAATATTGAAATTATATTCAAAAATAATTAACATTATAGAAAATCAATATTAGTTTTTAAAAAAATTTTAATAAAAATCTGACGGGTTTACATAATTATAATTTGCAGAGTTAGATTGCTATAGGCTTATTTTTAGTAAATTTAGTACTTTTTAAAAATTTATTTATGCTTCATATAAACCAAATGATTAATCATGCGTATGTATATTATATATAAATTTAATTTATCTTTTTAAATAAAAATAGCTTTTTATTTCTTTCCTTATTCATTTAACAAACATTAGTAGATTATTATATGGAAATATTCGAGTTTAAAGACGTAGTTCTTTATATAAAATGGATATTGATTAGGCAAACGATATTTCGGATGTTAATGAATTAGAAGGAATTGATATTTTTTATTTGTTAATAAATTTAATAAATTAACTAATAGGCAATATAACTAAAATGATATCAAATATATCAAATATCGATATGACAACATATTCTTCAGTAGAAAAAAAAAAAACTATTTATTCCAAGAAGAAGAATTTAGAACTCTTTTTGAAGATATATATAAACATCTATATAATATTTTTAAATTAATATTTTGTGCTGTTGCGAACGATTAGTTTTTAGAACAAAAATTCCTAATAATATATCCATGTATTAAGAATTTGATAAAAATATCGCTTTATTTGAATAAGTCGAAAGCTTTTTAAATTTTCCTAAAGCTTATTTGTTTATAAATTATTGACAAAAATACTCCTTTTAGCATTAAATTTTTAGTTAATTCTGAACTTGTAATTTCTATTTTGATACTTTTAAATGTTTTTTTAAAATAAAAATATAATTATATATTTAATATTTAAAATAAAAAAGAAAGGTTACATTAACCTTAATGGGATTAAATAATAAATTATCTATATGTATCTAATTGCATTATATTAAGACATGAATAATAATAAATCTTATAATAAAAATAGTAATTGTCACCTAAATAAAATACTTTTTAAGTCTTATAACCTTAAGGTAACTATAATAGTATGACTTTTTCTTAAGCTAAATCGTATAATTAATTTGATTAATAAATAGGAGTTATTTTAATTTAATAATAAACAGAAAATAATTAATAATGTGTTTCCTTAAGTTAAATAACAAATGAATAATAGTAGCAAATAATAGATAGACTAAAATACTTTTTTAAAAATAGCAAAGATTTTAGTGTGAAACAAATAAAATATATAGTGTAAGGTTTAGAAAATTAAGTATATGAACTTTTAGAAGAAATTAACAAAAAAAAGGATTAGAAAAATTCCATAAAAAATCAAATACTTAATATTTAATATTAGAATAAGCAATATCATAACCAAACAATAGTCTTTATTATTTAGAAAAGCTATAAGAAATTCTCGAACAAAATCAATCTAAAGTTGTATGTTTATGGAAAAAAATCACAGCTACATTATTAGTAATTGCAAATAGTCAAAATAAAGAATTTAGAATAAAATCAATCCAAATAATAAGCTATTTAATAAATGCTTTATTAAAATAATATAATAATAGTAATTAAGAATTTAATAATAATTAATAAATGCAATTATAGGAAAATATTGATTATAAAGAAAATTATACACAATAGAACAATGAAGAATAATAAAATATAAATGATTCAGAATGGAACATAATAAATTATTAAGGTGAAATCCTTTAAATTTTCGAAAATTTATGTTCTTTAAGTTAGTTTATGGATATTAAGTAAATGATTTCATATGAAATTTCTATTTTGGTCGAAAAAAATTTAAAAGAGTTTACTTTTAATTAAAATGGAATAGAAAGTGTTTCTTAAATAGTCCTTATTTTTAGCGAATTCGAAAACGAATAAATCCTTTAAGAAAATTTCAGAACTCTGAAAATTCTCATTGAAACTACTATGGCAAGCTAGCCGGATAATATTTCAATTTTAACAGTACACAATAGCCTTAAATGTATTCAAAACATAATTAATTATACAGGAGAAAAAATTGTTATTAAATAATCTTGTACTCTATTATTACTCCTGATATAAAGTTTAATATTAATTTCTAAATAAGAATTATAAAAAGATGAATATTAATAAGAAGAAAAATAAGAAATATAATTAATTACAATGAAATACATAAGAGATATCCTTTATTGTTTATCACAAATAGGCTCTTAACATGAAAATTTTGATATAAGGGAATTAGGAATTGATTTTTTTATGAAAAGTGTTGGCTATTGTGAAAATTTAAGCGAAGTAATAGATTAAAGCATTTACAAAGATTTACTTTTTAAGGATTTATTGAAATAAATGGGAAGTTAAATATTAAAAAGTTTACTAGAAATAAAATAACAAATGGAAAATTAATAAATATAAGAAGAAGAGTTTTTCGAGTGGATGAATTCGAGTATTTAATTTGTGGAAAATTTAACAGAAATAATAAAAGTATAGGCGGAAAAAAAGACTTAGATACATATTATGAAATTTCAAAGAAAAAAATAGCCCTATTTAATGCGAGTTTAATGAAGATTTTGAAAAAAAATTCTTTTTAAAAACTCTAAATGACTTCAAATAAGATATCATTTCGAATTATACTAATAAATAAAGTTAAGAATTACCTAGTAAAGACTAATAATTATATATATAAGCTTTGTAATTTGATAGTTATAAATAAAAGGAATTAAAAGTTGATGATAGCAATAATAATAATAATAATTTTTCTTCTTAATTTAAATTTTTTAAATAAATATAAACTACTAAAAATAAAGATAAAATAGAAATCTTAAATTTAAATAATAGCTAATATGTTTAACATGGAATATAAAAATTTAAAAGTTTGGATAATTTAGATTAATTTATGGATTAAAAAGAATAGTTACATTAATCAAAAAAAAAAATTCCAAAGAAAAATCAAACTTTTTTAAAAAAAAAATAATCCGAAAATTTGAATGAAAAAAGCAACTTAAAAATATCATAATTTAAAACTTAAATTTATTTAGAAAATAATAATACACTTTAAGAAATGAATGAATTTTAAATTTATTTAGTAATATTATAAGATTTTGTTAGTTTTGGTGTTGATCCTATCATTATTTCTTGCCTTAATAATTTAAATGTTTTATTTTATAAAAAAAGTTCAATTATTTTAATAGTATAATTTTAATTAATCGAATTAATAGATAATATACAAGAAATATTGTAAAGTAATCAAAATACTTCAAAAAGAGAAAAAAAAGTTAAAAAAAAATAATATAATAAATTAAAATTTTCATTTTTTATATTAAAAATTTATATTTTTTTTTTTCGTTAATATAATAAATAAAATAAAATAATAAAAAAAAGTTTATTTTATTAGAAATGATTCCTTAAATAAAAAATTTAATCGAAATAATTATATTTTAAAATAATGTTATATTAACGGCAACATATTGTTAATTAATAACAAGCTCATTTATTTTATTTTAATAAATAATCTAATTTAACTAATAAATAAAAAGTGACGAGACAATAACATTTACAAAACATTAATAATAACAAGAATAAATATAAAACTAATAAATTATAAATTTATTAGAAAAAATAGCTCAAAATTTCGATAATCAAAATACTTTCCTTCAATACGTATTTTTAAGCTTTTTAAAAGATCTCTTTAAATCCTAAAAATGTGATATTTATAATTATACTATATTTTAAAAAGCTCTTTCTATAATCAAAAATATTATTTTAAATCCTCAAAACATACGAAAAATATACATATAAGATTTTTTTGGATAAATATATAATCTAATATTATTAAAATATGATCAAAATTACCAAAACTTTTGGTCTTAATAGTAATTATAACACTAAAAACCTATCTGGGTTATTGCAACAGATACTTTTATGGTAATAGGCGATGCTTTTATCCTAAACGATATATATATTGATAAGATAATAAAGTATTTAATAGATTTCTTCGAATAAGATACATAAGGAGAAATTAATTAACAGAACTTCAAAAATGATGAAGATGTTTAATTGTATTTATAAAATCATAAAAATATGCTTTTTTTTGGTTCTAATTTAATTTCTTAACAAAATAAAAACCTAGATAGTGAAATACTATTAAAATTTGGAAGAATTATTTATAATTTTTCTATAAAAAAATTTAATATTTAAATAGAATATCATTCTTTTTTAAAAGAAAACAATTCTATTTCTTTTTCTTAATTTAGTATTAAGTTTTTTTTTGATATTTTTAATAATTAATTTTAATCAGATAATTATATTGTCTTTCGTTTGTATTTACCTTTTTTAATTTCTATTTGCTAACACATTTTAAACTATTTTATAATTTATTATAATTAAGAATAAAACTATAATAATAATCAGTATTTTTTTATTAAATATTTGTTTTTTTTTTTTTACAATATTATTATAAAATAATAGGTAACTTTAAATTTGTTTTTTTAGTTTTTACTTTAATTATAAAAACTTAATCTAAAAAAAGGATCTTTTTAAGAAATTTAATAAAACTTAATTTTTTATGAAGATTTATAATTAAAAGATATTAAAAACATTTTATACAATAATAATAATAAAGGATTTGTGGGTTATTTAAGTTAATAACTATTAAAATGTATGAGCATAAATGATTAATAAATAAGAAATATTATTATTGAAATATTAAGTGATTATAATTAAGCGATTGGTTTAATATGATATATATTAATTTAATTATAAAAGTTTGTAAAAATAAAAAAAATTATTACATTTATATTATTTTTTTCCATTTAAATAACAATATATAAAGAAAACATAAAATTGAAAAAAGTATTTCTAAAATAAATTAGAACTAATTCAACTATTTCTTAAAAAAATAATAAAAAATTTAATTTTTTGTTAAAACAAATCATTTATAAAATAATTTTACTTTTTTTAAAAAAAAAAAAATAAAAAAAAATAAAAATAAAAATAAAAAAAAAAAAATATAAAGTTAATTTCAAGTCTTTCCAAAAATTTTAATTTTTTAAACTAAAAAAATTATTTTATTTTCTTTTTTAACAAAAAATGAATCTTTTTTTATTTGAAAATAGCATTTTATTTTTTATTATATATTTTAAAATATCGAATTCTTTTTATTTTATTTTTCGAAAGAATTTTATATGGCGGATTTTAATAAAAAATGATTTTTTAAATAAAAAAATATATATTTAGTTTGAAATTTTCTTAAATATTACTAAATAAATATATATTGCCTTTTTATATTTTATATATTAACAACAAAAAATAATCATTTTAAACCATCGTAAATATTCCATTCACGAATTTCGCCTGATTAAAATCTTCCTTTTTTTTGATTTTTGTACACTGGAGTATTTAATTTTCCCATAACATCTTCTTTAATTCTAAGATTTTTAATCTTTTCACGATATTATTATGTTTAAGTATGTAAGTAGTCATGTAAGGCTTCAAATTATTTGCATCTAGGATCATCTAAACCATATTATTTCCAACATTTCTGTAATAAACCCTATTGAGCTTAAGTTTCAAGTGGTTATTTTGGTAAATTTTTTTCGAAATATTTTCTAACTAATTTCCTTGTAATTATATATTTAGGTGGAGGAGCCATATTTTTATATTATTTTTTAATAAAAATAAATAATATTTATACAAATAATAATATATTATTGAATTAAATACAAAAAGATATATTTTTTATTTATTTAAATGATTTTTTTATTATTATTAATTAAAAATTATTCACATAGTTTATTATTTTTTATTTTTAAATATTTTTATAAGTTATTAATTATTTTATGATTTTGTTTAAATTTTAATCCTTTATATTATTTTTTGAACTTTTTAATTTAACTATATTATTGACTAAATTCATTTTTATTATATGGCATTAGTTACTTTTTATTCTTAAGGAATTTAATTAAAGTTTGATTTGACAATATATATTATTGTAATTTTAAGATTTTATTTTCACATGTAATTAACTTATTTATTAAAATTTTAATAAATTAAATGAAATTGGGTTAATATTAATGATTATTTTCGTGAATTTTTTAAATGAAATTATTACTTGTTTATATTGCTTTTTAATTAAGTATTTAGAAAAAGCAATACGAAAAAATAAAAGTTTTTTATTTTTTTAAGAAATGAATTGATATAACTATTTTTTTATTAGTTTTTAATATTTCTTAATGTTTATTTAATTTACTTAAAATAATAGAATTTTATCACTTTTATTAAATACTTATTTTATAAAATAATTTTTTATATTATTTTATCAAATTATAATTTAAATTAGTTTTATTTAATAATAGTATATCTTTTTATTTATTTTCATTAGTTTTCTTTTTTTATAATATATTTGCTTTAAAATTAAAATTCATCAAACCTTTAACTAAATAAAATTTTAATTATCTGTTTTTTTTTTTTTAAAAAAAAAAATTATCAATATAATAAATAATTTATCTTAATATTTTTATTTTTTATATTGTAATATTTCAAATAATAATAAAAAATATTTAAAATAATATACAAAAAATCAAAAATGGAAAAATAATGTATTTTTTAATTAAAAAACATATCAAATATATGAATATTATAAAATACAAATAGAAAAACCTCCTCAAAATGTTGATAAATTATTAGTTGAATTAAGAAAAGTTTCTAATTTTGATGATTTCTAATAAAAAATGAAACAATATGATAAAGAGTTTATATAAAAAATAAAATAAAAATTAAATTAATTTATTTTTTTTATAATTAAAAATTAGATTTTATTAATAATACTAATAAAAGTTATCAGAAAAGCCATTAGATCAATAATTTACTAAAAGATAAAGCTTTTTATAATAGTAAATAATTCAAATATATATTTATTGAAATCAAAAAATAAAAAAATACACAAAAAGAAAATAAAGAAAAACAAATGAAAATGATATAAACTATTAAAATAAAAATAATTAAATTTAAAGAGAGGATTTATAATATTTATAAAACTAACATAATGTAAATTTTTTTAAAAATATATAATATATAAGAAAGATAAAATAAAAAAGCCATATTATTGCGAAACATATCCAAATCAATAATACGAACAAGAATAATTTTATAAAAATTTATATATGCAAAAACAACAATAAAATTAAAACAGGCCAATATCTCCAAACCCTAATATGTAAAGAAGGAATTATTACGAAGAAGATATGCAATAGAGATTATATATTTAATAATAATAAGATCCTAATTTTTAAATTTAATAAAATATTTAAAAATTAGGAGGAATTGAAAGTACATTTAGTGGTAATAAATAAAAATAAAAAATAAAAAATTAAAAAAAAGTAATGGAAAAGTCACTTAAAGATTTCGAATAAAAAGGCTTTTACGAAAAAACAACAATTTAAGAATAGGTGGAGATACTTTTATATAGGATCAAACTATGAAGAGAAAATTATCTAATCCAATTTAATAATGTGATTAAAACAATAATATTAACCCTTTTAACAGAAATCCTTATTAAATGTAAAACTATTCGCCACATTAAAGATAAAGCTATTCCCCTATTAATAATTAATAAGGAATAATGAGAGATGTTTCGCCTAATACTCCTAATAGAAATAGGGTTAGCTTTTAAGACTAATAATATGGTTTTAATAAAAATATGAATTAGTTTTAAGATTACGGGGGTCCTATTTTTATTAATGGAGCTAATAATTTTTATTGATTTTTGATTTAAATTAAAGAATAAATTTTTATTAAAAAAATAATATATATTTTATAAATTATAATTATTTATTTCATTTTTTAATATTAATAATATATAACAAAACTATTTTTATTTTATATTTTTTTTTATTTTAAAATAATTATATATACTGTTTATATAAATTAAATTAATTATATTTTATTAAATATATGCGAATATTTAAAATAATTATATCCAAATAAAAAATAAAATTCAATATTTAATTTGAATTTTAAATTTTAATTAAAAATAAAAAATTTAAATATGAATATGATAAAAGCTTTAACTATAAATAATAATATATATTTTAATACAAAATTTTAATAATTCTTTTAAAAAAATTTGAATAAAAACTATTTTTTTATTAATTTAAAAATAAATGTTTGTTTGGAATTCTTTATTTAAATAATTTTTATAATAAATAAATTAATATTTATATATTTTTAGTATAATAATTATTTTAATCTGGAATAAGTTTTTTTTTTAAATAAAATAAAATTAATATCAATTAAAAAAAAAATATAATAAAGAAAAAAAAAATTTTAAAACAATTTTTTTGAAAATAAAAATTAATTATTTAGTCTATTTATAATTTTTATTTAAAAATATAAATAAATTAAAAAAAAAAAAGTAAAAAAATAAAAATAAGATAAAAAATGAGATAATCTGTTTAATATTCCTTATTAGTAACATTTTTAGTAGTTCTTTCATGTACACTACTTTACATACATGACTAAACTTTTGAAGAATCTTCTTTATTCTTCAAAAAAACTTCTAATGCTTTGAGATCAAAAGATGTTAAATTATGGGGAATAAATTAATAATTTAAAGATAAAAGATGTTCTAGTTTGTGTGAAAGAGACGGAGGATATCCTTGTGGAAAGGTTTCTAAAGTATGCTGCAGGAGTGAAAGTTACTGTAATAAAGGAATTATCTCTGATTCATGTAGTAAAATAAGAGAAAAATTCTAATGTCATATTAATTATGTTAGTGATGCATGTAAATAATCTTGTAAGGATATTGGAGGATTCGAATGTGGAAAAAATCTTAAAACTTGCTGCAAAGACGAAAGTCATTGCGAAAAAAGTTTAATTTCATAAACATGCAATAAATTAATGAGAGGTATGTAATGTTGAAAGAAAATACTAAATATTAAGAAATCTATTTTTTTTTTAATAAAAAAAAAAACATTAAATATTTTTTATTTTCATTATTTAATATCGAAAAAAAAAATTATTTTCGTTTATAATATATTATTATATTATAAAAAAAAATAAGTATAATTAAATTTTCTTCTTTTTTCTAAAATAAAAAAATTAAAAATTTAATAGATTTTTAATTATTTAAAAAAAGATTATAATAAAAATTAAAAAAAATAATATATATATATTTTTTTTTATTAAAAAATGATTAAAAACAAAATATATATATATATAAATATATATATATATATATATATATATATATATTTTTTTTTTATTAATAAATTTTACAATTTTTCATTTATATATTTTTTTTATATTATATAATAATTTTATTTTAAATAATAAATTTATTAATCTAACTAATATAGCTTAAATTTTAAGAATATTAAATCTCTATATATTTTTAGTATATTTTTACTATTTAAATATTATTTTTTTTTATTTCTTACATGAAATTTATATTTTATTAATTTATTTTTATAAAATTAAGTACAAATAATTTTAATTATTTATTTCTTATATTATATCATTTTATAATTATTATAAATTTCATAAAAACTAGCCTAATAAATGTTTGTATTATTATAAACACTAACATAACTACTTTAATAAACAAAATAATTAGTTTATTAAATTGTTTATATTAGTTATTTTTTTACCCAATAATTTTTTAAATTAATTATTAAAATTTTTTAATTTTTTTTTATTTTCAATTAGTCATTAATGCCTATTTTTATAAAAAAAAATTCTGATAATAAAATATTTAAATTTTTTATATCACCACAATGAGATTTTATTTATTAAAAAGCAAGAAGCTACTATTTTAAAAATTATACATAGTTTAGTTTTTAGTAAAATATTTTGTCGCATTTATTAATTTTTTTAAGTTCCTTTTTAAATTTAAATATTTATATTATTAGCTTTTGATAGCCTATATATAATAATTATTAATAGTGATAATAAAAACCTAATAATTATAAAATGCGTTGTTTTTAGTAATTATTTCTTTTTTAAATTGTATTTCATAGTTTGTAGGTATTTTCCTCGTCTTAAATGATATAACTTTTAACAAACAATATTTTTTTTTATTTTTTAAGTCTATATATTTATTAATAATTTGGTTTTTATAATTTTTTTTTTACATTTATAACTAAAATAATAATTTTGAATTTCTTTTAAAAGTTTCTAAAAATGTAATTATCTAATTATCTATTAAATAACACATATTATTTAATTAATTCAGTTTTTTAGGACTAGAATTATATATTTTTAATTGTTAAATATTTTATTTTTTTGAAATAAGATTATTTTAAGTTATTATAAATTTAGTTAATAAAAATAAATTAATTATATTTAAAAAAAAAAAAAATATAAAATTCTCTAAATATAAAGATTTAATTTAAATATAAATTTATAATTTATTATTAATTATTTAATTAATTTATTATTTATTTTATAAATTAATTTATAATTAAAATTTCGAATTACTAAAAAAAATATATCAATAAATATTAATATATATATCTTATTTTGTTAATAATGCTTTTAGCATTTTAGTAATTAATTATAGATTTTTTATTAATAAATTAATAGTTTAATATTATATATTAAAATTTATTATTTTAATAAAATTATTATTATTTTATCAAATAAAATTAAAATCTAACAACTATAAAATAAATATATTGATAGATAACTATAAAATGTATTCTTATTCAGAAAACAAAATACAAGCCAGAGAACCTCACTAATCTTATGAAATAAAAATTACAGTTTCTCCCCTAACTGCGAAAATAATCCACTTAAATTAAAAATTTACCGACATAAAATCCTACTCGAAGTCCAGCTCCTGATGAAAGACATGTATCTGAAACAATATTATAAACTCCAATTCCATAAATGTAAATTTTATTATGAAATAAAAAAATATAACATAAATATTAATAAAAATAAACAAATAAAAAAAGAACAAAATTAAAAAAATAGCATTAGTCATATTCTCCAATAAAAACGGATAATTTAATCCAATAAAAAAGTTTAAATTAATAAAATCTCAAAACATAACAATATAATGATTAATTAAACTAAAGCTTTGAAATGATTGATTTTTAAACGGAAAATACATAAAAATAAGAAGAATTAATAAAAACAAGATATTAGCTATATACATAAAATAATAATAATAATAATAATAATACACAATATAAAATATAAAATTCTTAAAAAATAAATATTACAAAAATCCCAACTCAAATAAAAAAATTACTAAAATAAAATAACTAATCAATATAAATACAAGAAAACTAGGATAATTTATTATAAAAATATTAAGGAAAAATGAATAAATTAAAATGCCAAAATTAAGATTTATTAGGAGAATGTGAAAAGCTTACAAAATCAATAAAAGATTTAGGAAATATAAATATAAAAAATAATACTTCTAATTAAAATAAATGTAAAAAAATTCAATAAAATACACTAGAAATAGAATAATGGATTAATAAATACAAAAACATATGTAGTGAAAAACTTAGAATTGAATAAAAAAATATTCTTTTGTTAAATTAACTTGAATTTCAAGAAAAAGAAATTTTTAAATGGAAAACAGGTTTTAATGAAATATAAAAAAACTTAAAATTTAATTAAAATAAGTAAAAGAAAAATAAGCTTATTTAATATAAAAAAATTTATTTTAATATTAAAAAAAAAAAAAGTAATTAAAGAATAAGTATAAATTAACTTGAAAAATTGTAAAACGATATAAAATATTAAAAACAAATAATAAATGAAAAAGAAATCTAAATAAATAAACTATTAGAAAAACTTAAATAATAAGATTTATATTATATGAATTAAAATTAGGAAAATACCAAGAAAATTATTGTTTTGACATAAGAAATAGAACGTCTTTCTTAATTTCTGAATATTAAATCTTCTGAATATAATTAGATTTAACAAAAACTTAATGACATTAACGCTTAAAAAGTAGAGTTTTCAAATATAAATAATATATCATAAGAATTTTAAAATAAATAATAACAATTAGTAACAGAATTGGAAAGTATTTGGTAAATATAAATAACAAATAAAGCCAAGATATTGAAAAATGGAAAGAAAGGTACAAACAATAGGAAATTAAATATAGTTAGTTATTAAAAATTTAAGAAAAAGATAAAATTTTAAAAATACAGGAAATTAATTCAGCATTATTATTATCAGAAAATGAAAAAAATAATTTAAATTAGTAATTAAAAGCTTTAATTTTACAAAGAGATTGTTTATTAATAAAAATTAATAAATTTAAAAGTAGATAATAAAGTCGAATAGTTAGAATAAAATATTAAAATTTAAGGAAATGAAAATAGCTTTTAAAAATAAGAAGAAAATCAATAAAAAATTCTCTAAAATTAAATTTGTTACCACCAAAATATATAAGTAGAAAACTAAAATATGCAAAATGAATATGAAATTTTCGATAAAGAAAATGAAAATTAATAAGATAATTTAAATTTAGATTAAATAAGTGTTCCATATAGTTAAATTTCAAAAGAATAAGAAATTTAAATTAATGAATTAAAAAAATAGAAAAATAATAATTATCAGACTGATTTTGAAATAACAAAGGAAGAACATTAATAAAATATTAAAGAAAATGAAAATATATTTAAATTTGAAAAAAATAATTAAAATATTAATTATTAAAATGAATAAAATAAATAATTAGAATAATAAATAGAATAATTGAAAAATATATATGAATATTAAATGGATGAATTAAAAAATTAAATTAAAGAAAAAGATATTAAGTTTGATTTCTTAAATTTATTTTTCGAATAAAATTGTTAAGAGAAAAATTATTAGATTGAAAATATTAAAAGTTTAATTTTTATTATTTTATTTTATTATATTTATTTATTTATTTATTTATTTATTTATTTATTTTTTTAAAAAAAAGGCAATTTATAAAAATAAATATAATAAAAATAAGAATAAATAACTGATATAACGTAATAATTTAATAATTAAAATAAAGAATTAGTAAACTAAAATTAGTTATTAAAAAATTAATTATAAGACTTGAAGATTTAAATTGATGTATAAAAATAAGAAACAAATTAAATTAATTTATAATTATAAAGTAAAATATAATATATAGAGCAAATAGAAAATAATTTATGTAATTTATTTTTAATAAATAATATTATATTAAACATTTAAAAGAAAATTAAGAAAATGATTATTTATTAATATAAGATAATTATATTTAATTAAAATATAAAAATGAACAAATTTAATAAGATAAATTAGAATTCGTTAAAACAATTCAGGAAAAAGAAAACTAAATAGAAGAACTAAAAAATGAATATATTAATTAAATTATTTAGTTAAAAGTTGAAATAGAAAATTTAAATAATTAATTAAATAAATAATAAATAGAAAATCTTAATATAAGAAAAGAATTAAATACATAAATTAATAATTCTGAAGATATTATAAATAAATATTAATTAAAAATTAAAAAATTAAAAGGGACAAATAAATAAAATAATAATTAATTAACATCTTTTTAATTTTAAATAGATGAGTTTACTTAAATTATTAAAAATAAAGATAATTAAATATAATAATTAGAATTGATAATATAAGATTTAAAATAATTAATTTAAGAATAAGAAAAGAATTAATAATAATAAATCGATATTTAATATTAAAATTAAATTGAAAATTTAATTTAAACAATATAAAAAAATTAAATTGAATTTAATAATTAGCAATCAAAATATATTAATGAAGTTTAATAATTTAAAGAAAATTTAAATGAAAAGGAAATATAATTTAATGAATTAAATTAAATAAATATAAATTTGTTTTAATAAATTGAAGAAAAGGAAAACCTTGAATAAAATTTAAAAGGTTTTTATATATATATATATTTTTTTAATATTTTTTATTTTTTTATATAAAAAATATTAAGATTAATTAAAATAGTTAAATATATTAATTCATGAATAAAATTAATAAATTTATTAAACATTATAAGATAAAGATATATTGATTAAATTTAATGATGAATTATAAGAAAAAATTTAAGAACTTCCTTAACTATACTAAGCTTAAAAAGATTAATAAATTTCTTTTTTAAAAATTGATTTTGGTAAATAAATTGATTAAAATTAATAGTAAATATAAGATTTAACTAATAAGTTAAATATTAAATGTTAAGATTATGAAAATTTACTTTTATAAAAAAATGAAGATATATAAAAACTAAATTGTAATTAATTTTTTTATATTTTTATATTTTATAAACTTAATTACATTTTTCAAGATTATTAATAAATTATTAATAAAAAAGATGAGCATGAGCTATAAGAATTATAAATTAAACAAAAAGAATAAATATATGATTAAATATCATAAATGAAATAATTATTAAAGTAAAGTTATTAAATGAATGAAAAATTAGAATAAGATTTAATAATTCAATAATAACAATAAAAAATATTAGAAGGTAAATTTTTAAAATATAATAAATATATGATAAAATTAAAAATTAGAAATAATTATTTAAAAAGAAGATTAAATTAATCAGATTAAAAGTGAATCTTAAATTTAAATAGAATAATTTAAGAATTAAATTTTAGAAACAAAATATAAAAATTAAGAAATGCATATATTATTATAATAAAAAAATGAATAAATTAACTTATAAAAAAAAGATTCTTAAATAAAAATATAATAATTAAAAGATTAAATTTTACAAATGGAATAAACTATAGAATAAAAGCAGTAAGAAAATTGTAATTTATAATTAAAATTTTAATATGATTTAGAAGAATTTAATAAATTAAAAGGTATATAACAAAAAAATTAATTAAAATAAGTATTTTTATAAAAAATAATTAGAAAAATATTTAATTATTAATGATATAGAAGAATAATCAAAAGAAAGAGATTAATAAGTAAAATAAAAAATAAAAGAAAAAGAAGAGTAGATCAAACAAAAAGAATATGTTTTAAACTAGAAAGACAATGAAATACAATTATTAAAGAGTGAATCTGAAAAACAACAAGAATAATATAAAAACTAAATATAAGAGATTGAATAAATATTAATATAATAAAACAATGAAAATATATAATTATTGGAAAAATATTAATAGATAAATGAAGAATTCAAATAAATTAAAAGTTAAAAAAATAAATAAAATATATAAATTAAAAAAAAAAAAAAAGTTAATAATGAAAAATAATAAAGCCATATTTAATAAGTAGACAATAAATTATAAACCTAGATAAAAAAATCTAAAATAATATTCAAAAATAAAAATAATAAAAACAAATTATTAAAAAAATAATAAGAAATCGGAAATGGAAAATTAAAGTATAAAATAATCTAATAATATTAAACCTTAATAAATAAAAATCAAGAAAGCAAATTATTAGAAGTTAATTTAAAAGAGTAAATCAAAATAAATGAATAATTTTAAGTATAAAACGATTAAATTTAATAAAATATTATCGAATATTAATTCTTAATAGAAAATAAAGAAAAAGTAATTAATTAACTTAAGGAAATATCTACTTAAGAAATTTAAATTTTATAAACAAAAATAAAAGATTTATTATTAGAAATTAATAAAAAAAATGAATAAAATGCAGGCATTGAAAATTAATTTTTATAAAAAACAAACTTTTATTAATAGAATTAAAGTATTTAATATTTTAATTTATATTTATATATCATATATAATTAATAAAAATAAAAAAAGATCAAATATAATAAACATAAAAGTAATTAGATAATAGTATTTAATAATTAAAACAAGAAAAATAATAAATAGTTGAATAAAACTAAGTATTTGAATAATAAATATATAAAATAAGAAACTCATTATAAGAAAAAAGTTAAGAATTAGAAAATTTAAGAAGAGAATCAGAATGCGAAATAGGATTTTAAAAAAATAAAATATAAGAATTGGAAAATAGTTTAAATCTATAAATTTAGCAAAAAAATGATAAATAGTAAGAAATAATAGATTAGATTAATCATTTTAAAAATACAATATCATAATATGAATAATAAATAATTTAAATACATAAGGAAAATATTAATTTATCAAATTAAATCAAATAGTATGATGATAACTTTGAGAATAATAATTAATAAAACTAAAATATTCAAATAACTTATAATATTAATAAAAGTGAAACAATATTGAATGAATTAAGAAAAAAATCCATATTAGAAACTAGTTAATTATAAACAAACTTGTAATAATACGAAGATCTTCTTTATAAAAAAAATAAAGAAAGCTTAATTTTAAAAGCTGAATAATAATAAAATACAGATCAATTGCCTATTATATTATAGAAATAAGATAACGACGAAGTATACATAACTGATTCATTATATAAAACTAATTAATAAAATAATTTAATTATTGAATAAGATAAATAAATTCATATATTAGAATTTGAAAATTGTAATTTAACTAAATATATAGATAAATATATATTTATTTAATTTTATTTATTGTTAAAAAAATAAAAATATTAGAATAATTAAATAAATAAAATATAAAAGGCAATGAAAATATTAATAATTAACTTCAAAATAAGATAGATATTTTAATATCTTCAATTTCTGATAAAGAAAAGCTTATATAACATTTAAGAAAAGATTAAGAAATTGAAATTTCATAATATTAAGAAAACATTATAAAATTAGAAAATTAATTAATTTAATAAAATGATGAAATTTCGTCTATAAATAATTTTTAATTATCTAGTATTTTTATTTTATTTTATTTTTTTAAAAAAAAATCATATTTTTTTGAAAAAAAAGAAAAAGAAGAAGATTTAAATTAAATTTTAAAAGAAAAGAATTATTTATAAGAAAAAATAAATTATTTATAAATTTAAGTCGAATAAGTAAATGAATAAAATTAAATTTTGAAATAAATAAAAGATAAATTATTAAAATAAAATGAAATATTTTCTAATACTAAAAATCATTAGAAAATTTGGTAATAAAAGCTTGAAAAACTAGAATATTTAAGAGCTAAAGAAATATAAGATATGAAAAACGATTTTTTATAATATAAAATTATATAAGTTTAATAAAATTAAATACTTCCAGAAGCTGAAAGAGTTGCTTTTAATACATAAAGTAAATAATTGTAATAAAAAATTATAGAGTTAAATGAAATTATAAAGGATTTAGTGGAAGAAAATGAAAAAGAGAAAATAAATAGTTTTTAATTAATGAAATAAAATAAAGAAATTCAAAACAAATCAAAATAATTTGTGATATAAAAAGAAAAATAAATAGAACAGGAATAATTAAAATTATAAATAATAGTAAAATAAATTATTTAAATTTTTATAAATAAAAAAATAGTATATAAAAGATTAATTATATAATTAAGAAATTATAAATTAACAACTTTAAGGCAAACTTAATTAAAAGGAAGCTTTGATAATTTCTCTTTAAAGCGAACTTTAAAAAAGCAATGAATTTTTATAATTAAAAAAATAAGAAAGAGATTAAGCTATTTAAGATGTATTTTTTAATATAAACAAAATATATCTATATATTTATATACTATTTTTAATAAAGCTTAATAAATTACAATAATAACATTTTAATCATATATAAATACAGGAAGAATTAGAAAACGAAAAAAATAAAACTTAAGTATTGCTTTAAGAAATAGAAGAAATGTATAATAAAAATTATTATGATAATATATTATATTGTTTAACAATAAAAGAAAAAAAACCAAAGATTTTTATAAACTATAATCTGAAAAAAATACATTAGAATTATGTGAAAAGAATAATGAATTAATTAAAAAAATAGAAGAATTAGATAAATTATAAACTATTTATTAAAATGTCCTTAATAATCTAAATTATTTGTAAAATAAGGTATATTATTTCAATTAATATATATTTATATTTTTCCTTTAACAAAAATAGTTATTAGATAAATTGTAAAATTAAGAAATTATAATATAATGAAAAAAAATTTAAATTTAAATTTAAAAACTAATAAAAAAAAAAAAAAAATACAAATTTATATACATAAAAAAAAAATTCAATTCTTTTTATAAACCAAATCAATAGAAAGTCCATAATGATCACTCAACTATGAAAAGTAATGATTTTTTATTAAAAATTATTAAACTTGTACACTTTAAACGTTTTCCTTTAAAATACATACCTAATTACCAATTTTAATAATATAATCTAAGCACTATTTAATTTTTAAATCTTCTTTAACTGTTAATGTAGTTTCTTTCGGAATTTCATTTTGATATTTATCAATAAAAACATCTCCATAAGTAATTGGAGATTCAGCTCCAAATTTTTCTTTGATACAATCTAGGATTTTTTCTTAAAAGAAATTCGATAAAATAATAATTAAGCAATCATATTCAGAAAAAAAATTTTAGTTTTTTTTTAAATTTCATTTTTTAGTTCTATATAGGAATCTAAATAATTTATAGGAAAAGTATGATTGCGAGCATTTACATTAAAATCTCCACAAATTAATATTAATTCGTTTTAAAATTATTAATTATTTTCAAGAGTTTTATTTATAAATTATTTCATTTATTATAATTAATCAATCCTTGTTATTACAGTTTATTTCTTTTTTTATTTTTTTATTTTTAATTTTTTTTTTTTAATTTTACCACATTCTATTCGTTACCTACATAACTTGCTTATAAATGAGTATTAAATAAATGTAAATGAGTATCATTTATTTAGATTTTCGTATAAAGAACCCCTTTCATAGATAAATTATCAGATAGTATTCCGTATTTATAAGGAAGAAATATCTTTTTTACGATAGGAAATTTAGATAGAGTTAATAAACCTCCATCTACCAATTAAAAACTAAAAAAAGATGGTTAAGGAGATTTAGCATGATAAAGAAAACCTTACTTTATAGCATTTTCAATTATTTTTTCTTTTCTTTAATTTAAAAAAGCGAATACTTCTTATAAGCAAATAATTTCAAAATCAAAAATATTATTTAGAAAAAATTTAGTTCTTTCATTTTTAAAATCGTCAATGTTATTTTTTATAAGAGGAGGTCTTAAAAATAAATTATATGTCAATAGTTTTAATATAATTTAATCTAAATTTTATGATTTTTGCTTTTTTTTTATATTAATATTTAAAAGTATGCTATCATGCATTTCTTAAAGTAAATATTATTTTAACATATTTTGCTAAGATTGATATAAGTATATGTATAGGTATATATATATATATATATATATATATATATATATATATATATATATTTTTCATACTATATAAAAATAGATAAAATAATGAAATATTTATCAATATAATTTTAGTATTTATTTTTCTATTATAATATTTATAATTATTATTTTTTTATAATTTATTTTATTTTTAAAGAATATTAATTAAATATATGATATTAAAGACAATTTTTTTTTCAATATATCCTTGTATACTATATGCATTTATTGCTATCTAATTATAATTTGTATTAAAATAACTAAAGACTTATTAACAATATATAAGTTTAGAAATAGTTTATTTTTTTATATAATTAACTTAAAAAAATATATAAATAATTAAATTAAGATAATAGGATATTAGCAATTAGTAATATTAATATTTTGCACATTAATAAATCTTTAAAATTATAATCAAATACAAATATAAAATTAAGTTTAATTTAAATAATAGATGCAATATTCTTTACTATATACTATAAATACATTATTTGGTACAAACGCAACATATATTTTGCCAATTCCAATGTTTTTAACCCTAAGAAGAACTTTGATTTTATTTACATATATATTTGCTTTATTTATAGAAAAAATAATTAAAGTTATGGAAAACCTTTGTTAAAAACTTCGATTTTTATGACTAGTTTTGGCGCTATAATTATGGGTTATTAACAAATTCAAAAAAGTTATATAGGATTTGGTTTTTGTTTCCTAAATAATACTATTACTACTTTGGTTTAATATAAAAGTAAGTAATTTGGATAATATTAAAACATATCCCCTTATTGTAAAAATATAATTTATTATATATAATTATTATTTTTACTATTATTATTATTTTAAAAAAAGAATAAGTTGCCTAAAATTGCAAATATGTATTATTAATATTGTTTATTTATATTTTTATAACCGGTGATTTATTTTATACATACAAAAATCTATATTAATTACCTATATAAGCTTTCTTATATATAAATTATGTTGGTATTTTAGGTAATTTTAAATAAATAATAAAGCCTATAATTTTTATTTAAAAAAATAAGGATTCTTTCATTAATATTCAACAAATTTATGTTGTGTTAAATTATCAAGTTTAGCGTTACCAATTACTAATTTTTTAAAAGATATTATATGTACAAGCATATCACTTTGGATTTATTAAGATATGCAAGTTGATATATTTTTAGTTTGTGGCTTGTTTTTATCGTTATTTGGATGTTGTATGTTTTTGTATAGCAAATATTAAGATATAAATAAAAAAATAAATGAGTATATTAATTTAAATTTAAGATTAATTTAATTTAATTTAATTTAATTTAAATATTAAATATATATAAAATTATTTATTATTATTATAATATATATTTTATATAATATTTGTTATTATTAGATATGAAAAAAATTATATCCAATTTATTTTTATTTTATAAGTTACATATATATATATATATTATTTAATTTTTTGGTTTTTTTTTGTGTGGAGTATTATAACTCATATTTTTATTGAACTATTAAAGTCAACTTTTATATTTATAACTAATCAAAAAGGTAAATTTTTATAAATATGGAATTATAAATTGTAAATTGATTTAATTAAGTAAAAAGTAAAAAAATAGCAACAAAAAGATATAAAAATATATATAAATAAAGATAAAAATATTATATTAAACTTACGTTATTATAATTTATTAGATTAAAAATAGTAAATACTAAATAATTACTCATTTTATAAATAACAATATATAAATATATTCTGTAAATTTGCATTTATTCAAAATAAGAGTATTTTATATATAAAAGCATATTATTATTTTATTTATTTGTTTTTTTATAAAATATAAAAATTATTTTAATTTTCTTATTTAATTTTTCTAGATGATTATTTATAAACATTTATTAATAAAGATATTTATAATTTTATAATATATTTTAATTATTTCTCAAAAAATAAAAATATTCTTTGTTAATTATAATATAAAAAACCATTTATAAACCTAATTAATAATTGTATTTTAGAAATTTTTATTGTTTTTTTATTTTCAATATTTTATTATAAAACATGGTGGGTGCATTATTCATCTATTACTTATTTGGATATTCTTTTTTTAAAAAAAAACACTACAAACAAAGAAAATATGTATATAATAAAATAAAATATATGTTTGTTTTAGTATAATATATCAGTATTTTTTTTCATTATGTTTATGCGTTTTCAACAAATTAAATACATTAAATCATAGTTAATAATATATATAACATTTGAGTATAAATTAAAATAAAAAGCAATTCCATTTATTGCATAATTCTTTATTTTAAAAAGTGTAAGTTTAAGTATTAATAAATATTAATTTTTTATTTTTTTTATTTTAGATTACTTTAAAATGTAATATAATGTAATTTATATAATAAAAAATAAAACAAATTATCTAATATTCCATAAAACTCTCAATAAAAAAAACGTAGCTTTTTAAAGTGATTTAATAAAAAAACAATTAAAAAAATATTAAATATAACTAAAAACAGAAGATAAGAACACATGTATTATTTTATTCACAAACAAAATAATAGTTTAGTCCTATAAATATTAAATACTTATTAATATTTAATTTATGTATATATCTAAGTATTAATTGATAACTAATTTTTTAGATTTTTTTAATATCGGGATGTATTATTCTTAAAATTTTATTTGGATATGTGGATGACTTTAATATTGCAGGCATATATAAAGATTTTGCTTCGCTGCATTTTTTTATTACGATTATATTATATATATTACATTTTAATAAAAAAATTAATAAATATTCTTTGAGTTACTTAAAATTCATAATTTTAGTTAATTATGAATAGTATATATATATAAATTATTATTATTATTTCACATTAATTTATTATTTAATTTAAATTATAAAAAATTTATATATATTTTAATTTTATTATAAATATTTTTGTATAAAAAAAATATTTTAATTTATAATATGAAAACAAAAAAAATTTTTGATATAATAAAAAATTAATATTAAACATATTTTATTTTAAAAACAATAAAAATAATATATAATCATTAATTAATATAAAATAATAATAATTTTTATTATATTTATAACATAAAAAAAAGTATTTTATAATAGAAAGATAATTTTTTTAAAATAAACAATTCTTTGTTTATTTGAAAAAAAATATAATAAACAATTATAACTTGATTAATAAAAAATGTTATCACTTTCCAAAACAAAAAAAACTATAAATTTACATAATATTATTTATAATATAAAAAAATAAAATAAAAACATAAAAAAACCTTAAATAAATTTAATAAAATTTTTATGACATATGAAATATAAGTTAGTTTCGGAATATCATTAAAGTATAATTTTTGACATTTTTTATATTTGTTTTACTTTAAAAAAGTATTTACAAATATTCTAAATCAAGAAGTTATTTAAAAGGTTATTTTTTTATATATTATAAATTATTTGTATTTTTTTTGATTTTAAAATTTACAATTTTTTAATAAATATTGATTTAGATAAATTTAGATATTAAATAAACTATAATAAATACAAAAAATTAAATTAATATTATTTATAGAAAAATAAATACAAATATTTGAAATTTCTTACTAACCATAATTAAATATAAATATCACAAAACAATTTAATATATCAAGACTTATTAGATAAAAATGATAAAAAAATTATTAAAAACTTTATAAAAAACATTTAATTTATCCTAATTTTGAAAAATCAATATTTAAATAAATATTCTTAATAATAATAACTAAAAAATACTATTATAGCATTATTAAACCAAATAAAATATTAAATTAAGATAAATTTATTAAATTAGAAAATTAAGGCTATTAATAAAATAGAAATAAAAATAGTTATGATATTAAAGTTTAATATAATAATCAATAAAATCGTATTAATAATAATTAAAATCTTTTTAGAAATTAAAAAAATGATAAGTTATTAAAATTTGTGGTATTATTTAAAAATAAGTCTTCATTACAATGTAAAAATTAATTATTTAAATTTTAAAATTTCTATATACTTTGTTTAGACTATATGAAGGTTCTTTAAATTATTTTTACTATTTAAAAGAATTAAAGTTGTTTATATTTTTAACAAAAACAAAATAAAAATAACAATTAATTATGTAATATTAAAAAAACGATATATAAGAAATATTTAAAATAGTATAATATATATATATATATTATTCTTATATATAATTAATATAAATAAGATCACATAATATCTTTTTTATCTTTATAAATAATATAAGAAGTAATTTTTTAAATTACATTTCGAAAAAAAAAAAAATAGAAATAAATGGATATAAAAAATAAGCGGTTAAATAAAATATATATATATATATATATAAAGTATATAAAAATATATATAAATTAATTAATTATAATATGCATTTAAAAAATACAAATTTTTTATATATATATTATAAATTATTTAAATATCTAATATAATTATTATATATATCAAAAAATAAAAATATAGATATATAAAAATATTTAAATATGTATAAAAATCCTAAAACATAAAAACAGATAAATAAAAAAAAATACAGAATATATTTTTTATTAAAAAAAATAAATAAGCAAAAATGCGATATTTTAATAAAAATCAACCGAAGAGGTCACCCATATCATAATCTTCTTCTTCTTCTTTCTTGGGTTCTTCTTTCTTAGGTTCTTCTTTAGCAGGGGCTTTAGCAGCGGCAGAGGGGGCAGGGGCAGATGAAGCTCCAGAGGCACCTCCGAAAGAAACAGTGCTTAATTTCTTTTATCCAGCAGAAATAACGTCTTCAAGTTTTTTTCCTTTAAGAGCATTAACAGCGGCATTCAATTTAGCTTCATCTACAGTAGCAGAAACAGTTTCGAGGAGTTTCTTGACTGCTGCGGCATCTAAAATTAAAAAAAAAAATGTTTATATTATTATATATATTTAAGAAAAATATAAAAAAATATAAGAAGAATAAGAAATAATAAAGAAAGAGCTAAAGAGTTTATTAAAAGGAGTTTTTTTTTTTCTTTTTATTTTTTTTTTTTCATTAATTCACAATATTATTTAATTATTATTAATTTCAGATTCCATATTTAATATTTGTTAATTCTGTCATTTTTTGTTGTTATTGATTTTTTTTTTTTCCATCTATTTTTTCATCTATTTTTTGTCTTCTTTTGAATTTTTGAATTTTATTATTTAGATTTCTTGTTCTCCAAAAGGTTTTAAATATTTATTTTTATTGGCAGAAAAGTAAATTAAAAAATAAAATAAAAAAGCAAAAATAAGGAAGAAAGTTTTGGATAAATAAACATAATTAAATAATATGATTTTATATTTTACCAGGGTTTTCTTTTCCACCGAGGGTTAATAAAGCATAAGCGGCTAAATATTTCATTTTATGTTTTTTTTTTTTTTTTAATAATTTTTTTTTTTTATATATAAATTATTATTTAGCGATTTGATTTTTTTATTTTTTTTTTCTTCTATTTATATGTATTTTTGTACCTTTTGAATTTTGATTTTTTTTTTTATTAAATTTGATTATTTTTATAACAAAAATTAATTAAAAACTAATATATTATGTATTTTCAAGTATAATAATAAAAATATTTTTTTAATATTTTAAAAAGTGCTTTATAAAAGTACTAAAAAAAAGTGCTTTATAAAAGTTTTAGAAATAATAAAAATAATATATAAAATATTTATTTTGTAAATAAAAAAAAAATTGTCTTTATTATTAAAGGAATTTTGAAAAAAATATAAGCAATATTATTTATATATATAAAAAAATAAATACATTTAAAAATATATAAAAAAATTATTATATAAGAGAATTATTTAGTTTTATATTTATATTATGGGGGTTTTATCTTTAAAATATATATTAAAAAATAATTAATAAAGTTTTATATTTTTTTAATAATTATTAAATATAATATAAAATTTATAACTTTTTATATTATTTTTGATAAAACAATACATAAAAAAAATTAAATGAAAAAAATTAAAAAATAAAATGTTAGGTTTAAAATCATAGCTTATATTCTTTATCATAAATTATTAAAGCTTTTATTACTTAGCTTATTAGTATTTTAGTTATTATTATTATTATTATTATTATTTTTATTATTATCATTATTATTATTATTATTTTTTTACTTATTATAATTTTAATCAAATATTTCATTTTAAATATTATTATAAATACAACTTAAATCAACAGATTCCCTGTTTTTTTCTCCAAAATGATTAAAATATCCAAAACCTCCATTTTCAGTACTTAAAAGGGAAAATCTTCTTTATTTTTCAAAAAATAAATCACTTTCTTTTCTCATATTTTTATCATTTTTCGGACTTGAATTTAAACAAAATTAATTATCATGATCTATAATATTTTAAAATAAATTTAAAAAAAGAATTATTATAATATAATTTTACATAGGCTTTAGTTTATTTTAAATTCATTTATATTATTTTCACTTACTTTAGGTTTTTAATTAACATATGTATTTTTTTAATTGGGATTATTACTTTATATAATAATATTTTCTGAAATCGAATATTTTTTATTAGTTAAACCACTATTAATATTATGGTTAAAATAATCATTTTATACTATAATTGAGTATTTATTATTTTTTTCAATATTTATATTTTAATCATTTATATTATTAATATAATTATTTTTCTTTTCTTAACATTATATTTCATCTTTTTAATCATTTAAAATATTCGCTTTTAATTATTAAATAAACTATAAGCTATTTAAATCAAGAATATTATTATTATTATTATTGAATTTATTAAAACATTTTTTATTTTCTTTAAATAACTAAGCATTTGGTTTGAATTCTGGAAATCTCATTTAGGACCTTAAAAAAATAATATAATAAATAGATTTTTTTCTTAAAAATAAAATATTAATAAAATATAAAATACATATAAATTATTATTCATACTATGATTCTGAAAGATTCTAAAAATTATCAGATTCTATACATGCTTTTCTTTATAAAGCTAAACAATCTTAAGGATCAAATTAAATTAATTTTAAATACATATTTCTTGCTTCTGTATAGTTTTTATTTATTTCATAAAGTAATGCTATATTGAAAAGGTTTTCAATTTTAGAAGTATCTAATTAATATGCTCTTTGGAAACTTTAAAATGCTTCTTTATACTTTTTTAACAAAAATAATAATAATAAATAAATGTATTATATATATTTATTTTTTTTTAAAAAAAAAACCATGATTAAATCACAAAATATTATTGCTAATAAAGTAAAGTTTTCTGAATTGTAAGGTTCAATAGATATTGCATAAATAACATGCTATATAGCTTCTTTATATTTACCTTATTTTTAATAATATCTTGATTACATATAATATATTTCTCTATCATTATGGATTATAGGAATAGAAGATAATATTTCAAGGGATTCTTACTAAACGAAGTAAAGATAAAAATATTTTTTAAAATTAATGTTTTTTTACTATTTTTCCGTTTTAAAAAAATAACCAACTTATAGATTTTAAGGCTACTTAATTGTTTTGTTCTACATATATTGATTTATTATAACATGAAGCAGCTTCATCATACTTAAATTTTGTTTTTTTAGATATATATAGTTTATTATTTACCTCTTAATATTATTCTAAACAATGACCTATATTTACCAGAATCAAAGATATGTTTTATGATTGTTGTTAAGGATTTTCTAATGCTAATAAAAAATACTTTATAAATAGAATAAAATAACTTGTTTAATTTTTTATATGTATATATAATACTTCTAGAGCAATTTTATATTAATAATTGTATTTATTTATTATTGCCAAATATTCATATATATTATATTTTTAATTAAAATCTTTATCATTATTAATAATAAACTTAAAAATCTTTTCAGAAAATGAATATTATTCTATCTAAGAATTAATTTTTTTAATAATAAATATATTGTTTAATTTAAAATATATTAAATATATCTAAAATTAATATGCTCTAAAATTAAAAAAAACAAATTGATAAAAATATATATATCATATATATCAAAAAAAGTTCATAACATATATTTTTTTACTTTAAAATATGAAAGTGCTATTTAATACCAAATATTATTGTCTTTCTATTTATTGTTTTTATTTTTTTTTTAAAAAAAAAATACATTATAATTTTTTTTTTAATAAACTTTAATTTGTTCTGAAATTTATGTCGCATAAAAATAATATTCAATAGATTTATTATATTCTTCTTATAGGAATGCACATCTCCCTAAAAATACATATGCATTTACTTAATTTTATTTTGCATTTATAATTGATTCAAATATTTTTTAAGCCTATTATTATTTATTAAAAAAAAAAAAAAAATATATATATATAGGAAAAGATTTTTTAAAATAAAAATGTTATTTTATATTAAAAAAATTAATGCAATATATTTAAAATATAAATCAAACATTTTTGATGTTTTTAATATTATTGGTTTATAAAAATGCTATTCCTGCTTCTGTGTATTGATTAATATTTTATAAAACAAATTCTTATGATTAAGGGTTTAAATAATTAAAATATTACTCTGATATTTTTTAATCCTTTTTATTTAAATTTAAAAACTAGTTGTTATCACAAAACAACTGCATTTGTAATGTGGTATAAGGAAAATTATTATTATCATTAAAATTATAATTTGTTTAAAAAAAATCTTGATTTTCAGTCATTTTTATTAAATTATTTATTATTAATATATTTACAATATACAAACTATAAAATTTTTTTATCCTTTTTTAATTTTTTTTTTTTTTTTAATTTTACAAACATTAATATGCTTTTTTTTTAATTAAAAAAAATATATAATAGAGAGATTAAAATTTAAAAAATATAACATTTTTTATGGAAAATTTATTTTTAAATTTTTATTATTCTATTTAAAAAAGATCTGAATTCTTTTAAAAAATTAAAATAATCATAACGTTTAAATCAAATATATAAATTATCAATTTAATAATTAAATTTAATAGATTAATTTTCAAAAAGCTTTATTAAAATAGACTTAATATTATTATTAATTTAAAATAAATATATTTTAATAATAAATAAAATCATATTTATATTTATTATTTTTTATTAGTATAAAATAAATAAATAAAATTCTAATTTAAATTAATAAGCTATTACTAATAAATCAATTATAATAAATATTTTTTTAATACTATAAATAATTAACTGAAAAATAAAAATTGTTAATAAACAATATTTTAAATAATTTTTTTATAAATAATCTTATAAAAAAAAATCATTATGAAAATTAACAAAATTATTTTATTACATAAATTAGAATTATAAATCAATATAATAATTAAATTAATTTTTTATAATTATAAATAAATTATAGTTATTATTATAGTTATTATTATATATAATTATAATTATTTTTCATAAGCATTAATTGTAGATTAATATAACAAAAATTTTTTTATCAACACTAAAATTATGCATACATATAATAAATATTTGCTTTTAATTCAGAAAAAATAAATAAATAAAAAAAAAAAAGTAAAAAAAGTAAAAAAAATAAAAAAGAAAATAGAAAAAAATAAAAAAACAAAACAAAAAAACAAAACAAAAAAATAATACACAAAATTAAATAAATTTGATTATAATAATAAAAAATCAAATAAAAAAAAATAAACCAAAAATATGGGAGGTGGTATGTGTTCAAAAGACATAAAAAGTAAAAAGAAGCAAAACTACCATAATAAAATGAACTAAATCAGCATAAAGCAAATTCTAAATACGTCACCAAAAAAAATTAAAGTTGTTAACAATTTATTGACGATTAGTAAAAATATCAAAAGAAATTTTAAATAGGCGAATATTTTTTACAAGAAAATTTTTAAAAAACTCCCTAATAAGCCATCCATATAAAATAATAATTTGAGTAATTTCTCCACTAAGGCAAACTTTAATTTATACATCTTTCAGAAGAATAAAAACGCCAAATATATGAAAATTAAGATTTATAAATAACCAATACAGAAAAATATTTAATTGCAAACATTTTAAATAAGCAAATAAATAAATTAAATTAATATCTGGAAAAAGATCCTCCATAAAAATACAGGTGGGAAATCTGGAAAATAAAAACAAATTCCCAAAAACATTACGAAAAAGGTATTTACGAGAAACTTTTGTAAAAAGAATCTTCTTTCCAAAACTAAATCAGAAAAGATGTAAGTAGAAGTTTTCCCAATATGTATTATTTCTAAGATCCGAATTAAGGAGATACATAGGAATAACCTGTAGGACAAGAATCATTATTTAGAGTATTGAAAGCTTTATCGAATTATTTTCCTAATATAGGATATACTCAAGGAATGAACTTTATCGTAGGATTTTGTTTGGCTATTAATGGAGGGAAGGAAGAGGAAGCTTTTTGGTTTTTTGTCAGTTTAGCAAAATCTGAGAAATATTTAATTATGGGATTATATGAAAGAAATTTTCAGCTTTTGGATTTATTAAAGTATGTTTTTAATTAAAAATTTAAAAAAATCATGCCAGAGTTATATAAGCATATTTAAGAATAGAGAATTTATGATGAAGAGTGGATTTGGAAGTGGATTTTAGTTATATTTTTAGATAATTTTCCTTTATAATAAACTATAAGATTCTGGGATTTTTTTATTAGTGCAGATTCTGTTTTTTCAATTTTAAGTTTATCATTATAAATTATAAAAACATAAGAAAATAGATTAAAAGAAATGGAGTATGGAGATTTTCATATGTTTTTGAAAGAAATAAAAGATGAGAATTGTGATATTTGGCAAAATAAATTACATAAAGAATTTATTGATATTGATGTATTATTTTAAAATGCAAAAAAAATAAAAATTTCAAAAAATTTTATTGTTAAGTATACAAAAAAATATATAAAAGAAAAAAATATTAATGAAAATTAAAATCTTTATTCATATTATTTTATACATCTAAATTCGAAAAATAAAAATTTACATTACTAATATTTAATGACCAAAATCAATTAATTAAATCAAGAAAATAATTCATATTAAATAACAGATATTGATAATAACCAAAATACACAAAAACCAATATAAATATTAAATGAGGATAATTAATAATAAAAAGTAGAATAAGAAAAATAAAATGAAAAGGAAAAAAATAATCTAGAAGATTAAGATACACACTAATAATAAGAGTAAAATATAAAAAGTGATAATAATAATAAAAATGATTTGTAATTAAATAATGATTATATTAACAATTAATAAATAAATTATAATGATGACTTATAATAAAAAGATAATAATAAATATGAAAAAAATTATAATTTTCAAATAAATGAGTGGCCTGTTAAAATTTATAAAAAAAGAATTATAAATAAGTTGAAAAAATTATAAAAAGATTTTATGAGCCTAAAAAATATAAATAGCAATGAAATATAAAAAAACGAAAATTTTGATATAAATTCATTACCTGAAAATAAAAATAGGTAAATACTTAATAAATAAAATTAAACAATAAATAAAAAAAATAATAATCAAAATTCATTTGATGAAAAAAATAATGATATTAATAATGATAATAAAATTTAAAATAAAAAATAAAATGATGATTATAATAAAAATATTAATAATAATAATGAAGATAATAAAAATGATAATAAAATTGAAAATAAAATTGAAAATTAAAATGAAAACGATGATTATAGCAATAATAATAATATTAAAATAATAATAATAATAATAATAATAATAATAATATTAATATTAATATTAATATTAATTTATAAGAATAAGATGACGATTTTAATTAACCTGTTTAAATATTTTAATAATAAAATAATAATAATAATAATAATATAATTCAAGATTAATAAAAAAGCCCTATAAATTCTATTCAGAACTAATATAACAATTTGAAAAAACACTCCTTTTTTTAAAAAAATAGCTTTGATTAAGATTGTTTAGATAGTTAAATTAATTAATAAAATTTATAAAAAATTGATATTAAAAAAAATGTTATCGAACAAAATAACTTTAATATAATAAATTAACAATTAAATAATATTTTATACGAAGACCATGATTTTTAAGTTTATTAAAAATTAAAAGTCAACTCAATAAACCTAAAAAATTAACATAACGATACAATTGATAATAATATACAATTACAAGTAAATAATACATAATAAAATTAACAAAATATAAGCCATTATTTATAAGAAATACATTAATAAAACATAAGTGGATATAGTATTAGTATTTAGGCAAATAATAGTAATATAAATTAAATAAATATAAATAATAGTAAATTAAATAATAATAATAATATAAATATTAATAATAAAATATAAAATCATAATATAAATGACATTTTAATAAATAATAATATAAATGATATTTTAATAAATGAAAAAACAAATAATAATGAACAGTTTGTAATTTTATCTCCTTAATAAAAAATATCAGCAATTAATTAAAAACTAGAAAACTAATTATAAACTCCAAGTAAAATAAGATAATAGTAATAATAATAATTTTAATCTTTAGATTATAGTATCTAATAGGAACGATTAAGAATAAGTTCTTTCGACATTGACTAGTATCAAAATAAATAAAAATTAGCAAATATTTTATAAAATACTCAGTCTTTAATGAATTTATAAAGTATGGATAACATTAACTAATTATATTAGTAATAAGAACCACATTTAAAATAACAAAATAACCGAAAATTAGAATTAACAAATAACTATCATGATAATTTAATAGTTAAACTAATGGAAATAACTGAAGAAAACGATCGAGACATGAAAAAATATAGTAAAAAATTCGAAGTAAACCCAAAATATATGCATAATACAACCATAACTTAATTTATTAAAAATATAAAAGAGGAAAGTAAAAGCAATAAGAGTATGAGTAGTAAAAATAAAAGTTTTATAATATAATATTCTAATATAAATAATACAAGTAATAATCCAAATAATATTAGTGAAATTATAAACAATAATAATAATATAAATAATTTGAATTAAAATCAAATAAATAATGATAATAATTCATAAAAGTCATTAAATCAGAAAAGAAAATAACTATATAATAACTAATATAGTTTATAATATTTAAATACTAAATAAAATTAAAAAATAAAACATTCAAATAATAGCCGTATAATAAGTGATGCGGCTTAAAACAATCTTGTAAATCAAAAGGAAATTTTAAATAATAATAGTAATTCTTTTTATGGGAAAAATTCAGAAGCTTCCAAATTTATAAATAATTAAAATCAATACTAATATACTAAGTAAAATAGAAATTCAATAGATCTTTAATAAAGTATAGAAATTTAAAATAATAATTTTAATAGTAATAATAATATTGTTGAAAATATATAAAATATTATAAAATATGATAAAAATTTTTAATCCACAAAATCAGCATAAAATGAAATTTTTATAAATGAAAGTAAAAAACAAATATGTAAAAGTGTCTCTGCTTTATAAAAATAAAATTCCAATATTGCAAAATAATTAAAAAATACAGCTTCTTAAAGTCTTTTCAATTAATAAAGTAATAAAATTATGCCTAAATAATAAACATAATAAGGCTAATTTTACAGTATAAATAAAAGTCTCGAGCATTTTAAAAAAATAGATGAATATAGTGAATGTGAAAGTAAAATACATATTTCTTAAGCGAATATAACTTTAGATTAAAATAATAATAATAATAAAAAAAATGAAAATTTTTGAGAAGATATATATCTAAATATAGACACATTTAAAGAAATATTAATTTTTTGTATAATTTTATATAAATATAAAAAAACTTCTTAAATATAAGAAATTATAATATTTATTCTTTTATTGTAATTAATATCAAATTTTTTTACATTTTTATTAAAGAAGAAAAAAAAATATATTATTAATTATTATAGATATTAATTTATAAAGTATATAAATTATATTTATTGTATTTATCATTATTAGATTTATATTTATTAGCTTGAAAAATTATAAAAATATATAAAATAATATTTTATAATTACAAATTTATATAAAAAATCAATATTTTAATTTATAGATTTTTTTTTTTTTTATTAATTAAAAAGTTATATATTTTTTTATTTTTGAAAGTAAAAAAACAAAAAAAATAAAATAAAATTTAAATAAGATGAATACAGAATAGAATTTAGCATTCATAACTTAAAGCGAAATAAATGAATAAGAAAAATACAATACAGTAATAGAGAAAAATAAAGTAATTTTAATAATAAATTAAAGGAAAATTATCAAAGAAACACTTAATAAATCTTAGATGAAATGTATTAATAGAATCCACAAAAATCATTAAGAAAATATCATTCAAAGATAAGAGAAGATCAATAGAAAATTAATTTTGATTCTCCAAGGACAAAGACAGCAGTATTATTATTAAAATTAACATAAGATTAATATACTTTAAAGTAAATAAAAAAAATAATTTTAAATATATAAAATATATAATATATAATTTATAAATATTTTGCCATTTATATATATTTATATATTTTTATTTGTTTTTTTTCAGAGATTTTTTTCAATTTTAGAAATTAAGTGAATATAATAGTTTAGCTTTAAAAACAAAATAAATATAAAAATATTAAATTGATGACCCTTATAAATATTATTATTAACACCTTTAATTAGTCCATAGTTTTAAAAAAAACAATATTCATTTCATTATATTAATATAATTAAATAGCTAATTTAAAAAGAATTATTTAAGAAAGAAAACGATTAATTTAATAAAATAATTATTAATTCCGAAAAACAGCTGAAGGATGGTAAATTTATATTTTTTTTTTATGAAATTTAATTTTTTTATAAATTATGTTTAATAGTTCTAGAAAAATTTTAAATAAATCTAATAGAGAAAAAAGTCAATATTTAGACCATTTAAATATAGATTATTAAATATAAAAAGTAAACTCATAACACGAAAAAGAAGTGAATATTCATGGAGTATTTATATTTACATTTTATATTTATTATATATTTTATAAAATAAAGTTCTAAATCTAAAATGAAATAAGATAAGAATTTTTACTCAGAAAATAAAATCAAAGTATAGAATAAAAATAATAAAGAGTAGAATAAACAATAAAAAAATAACTCGACGAAAAAGTTAAAATAAAAATAAATAAAAAGAATTAAAAAAAAAAATAGTTAAAAAATGTCAAAATAATAAATTAGAAACATAGAGCTAAAAAATAATAAATAAAAATTTCACATTAATAAAATTTATAAAAAGACATGCAAAAAATTAAAGAAATGTACTTAAAATAGAACTAAATATATAATAAAGTAAAAGAAAGTAAATCTAAAGTTTTATCATTTACGAGAAGTGCGAATTCGGCAAAAACTTTTAGGGAAAAAGTCGACGAAAAAATAATATTAAAAAGTGAGTAATTAAGGCAGTAGTTAGATTAGAGAGATAATTAGGTTTATTTTTTAATGAAAGAGCACTGGTCTTAAAGGGTTAGAAATTAATAGCTTTTTAATAGTTTAAAACTAGATAAATTAGCTATTGCAAGATAAATTGAAGATTAAAAACAATAAGAAAAATTCAAAAGTCTAATTAAAAATTATGAATAACATTAATAAGATTTGGATAAAAAAAATGCTAAAATTTAATAGAAAGATAAAAATAAAGATTAAGTCTAAGTTTAAGGAATAGATAAATATAAATATAAAGATAAAGATGAAAATTAAAAAGAATTTAAATAAAAAGAAAAAAATTTTTAATGAAATAATTATAAAATTAATAAGTACTAAAATAAACAGAAAAGTATATTATATATATATATATATACATATATATAAATATAATATATTAAAAACAATTATTTAATAATGTATTTTTAAATAAATACATATATAAATATAAAGTTTATACTTTTAGTAGATTAATTAAAAAATAAAATAAAAAACAGAATTAATAGAATATAGAAAAGTATTTATATTTTAATTCAAATAATTTTTTTATTTTTTTATATAAGTTGTAAATAGAAGAAATTTTAGCAAATAAATAATTTAATAGAACATAATAAAGTTAAAGAAATAAATCTCAAATTTCATCTCTTTTTTTACAAACAGTATAAAAATAATCATATAAATAAATAAAAATAAATAAATATATATATATATAAATATATATATATTTATATATATATTTATATATATGTATAAAAATTTTCTTATAAATTCTTTTTTATTAAAAAAGTAAGAAAAATGGAATAATTATATGATGAAATAAAAAAATATAGATAAAAAATTAAAATAATAAAAGAAAAATATTAACTTAATTAGAAATATTGCATCGTTAAATATTTATATATTTTAATATAAAATATATTTTTTTTTTCATTGTATTTTTTATATAAAAGTTAAAATGCACTTTTATTATAAAATGAAAAATTTAATAGTTAAAAAATTTTAGATAAATTAAAACAGATGATTTAGATAAATTATTAAAGTATATTTTTTATATTTCATTAATTTTATTATTTAAAAAGACATTTTAAGCAATTTAATATTAGCGAAGAAGTATTTTATTAATATTTTCCTTAAAAAATTGTATAATAAGAAAATAAAGAATAATTTAATAATTGAGTATTCTTCATATTTATTTAAGAAAAATAAAATTTTTTAAATATTTATTATAATAAATAAATAAGTTAAAATAATTATTTTTATAAACAATATTTTATATGTTATACATTTTTACTAGAAAACTAAATATTAATTATAAAAAATATTTTTTATATTATTAATTTTCATAATAATATAATCTTTTATAATAATGAACATTAATAAAATAATATATTTTAAACTTTTCTTATTTTATTTAAATAAAAATTTAATTAAATTTAAATTTAAATTAATATTTTTTTTTAGGAAAAATATAATTATTATTAAATATTTTTGTATTTAAATAACATACATAATTTTTAAAATAAAAATAAATATTTTAAAATTAGAATTATGTATAACAATATAAAAAAGAAACTAATTATATAATATTAAAATAAATAAATTAAATCATAAAATATAACACCTTTTAATAAATATATATATTTATTAAAAAAATAAAAAAAAATAAAAAAATGTAATAATTATAAAAATCTTAGAATAATATCAATAAAAATAACTAAAATAATAAAATACACCCATTAATAAGCAAAAAAGAGCCATTATAAATAGAAACATTAACCTTTCCAAATAACATTACAAACGTACAATAAATAAATTCAAATTCAAATTTAAGTTAACAAATATTGAACAGTTATGAATTTATAGATAAATATAAAAAACAGTTTTTATTAATAGTAGAAAAAGCTCAAAATATACGTTTAGTAGAATATTTAGGAGGTCTTGCGGAAATTAAACAAAAAAATTAGATGATATAAGAATATGGAGTTATTTGGAAAGAAATATTAGAATTATTGTAAAATATATAAAATAGAATTATGTTTATGACTTTTGAAAAAGACGTTATTTATCCAGGTACAACAAATTATGTTTCGGATATAATTATTAGTAGTGTTAATGAAATTATGGAAGTTTTTTAAGAATTAATATAATAATCTACTTTAAGATATTTAGATACAGTTTGCATTATTCATAATTTAAAATATAAATAGCAAATTGATTTAACTTTTAATATTAATAAATGGGCTTAAACAAATATAGTACATATATAAAAAACTCAAATATCAAAAAGTAAAGGAATTCTTAAAACAAATAATAAAAAAGGTTGTATTCCTTGCTTTTCCTCTAAATAAAATCAAAAAAAATGATTTTTGTTTATTTGTATAATTTGTTTTATACTGTATCTTTTTTTTATGTATGTAAAAAAACTTAATTTAATTTTATATTAATTATGTGTGTATATATATATATTTTATTTTTCATGAAAATTTCCCTTTTTTTTTGTATGTTTAGATATACTAATTAGATTTTACGAATACAATATATAAATATTTAAGCAATTAATTTAATTATATAATTAAATTTTTTGTAAAAAAAATATTAATTCATCTTAAAATTTATTATTTAATTACATTTAAATTGAATTTCACTTAAAAAAGAAATTTTATTATTATGTACTTTTTTTTATATACAATATAATCCGTTAAGAAAAAATAAAAATATAAAAATAGTTTATTTTTAAAAAATAAAATTTTAATTTATTGGAATAAATTTAATGTAAATAAATTAAAAAAATAATTAAAGTATACATTGTAAATTAAAACTATTATTTATTATAAATTTATAATTTTAAAAGTTATAGTGTTTTATAAATTTATTAAAAAATATATAAATATACTTAACTATTTTAATATATATATATTTATATTATAAAGTATTAATTAATTTTCTTCTAATATATAAAAAACTATTAAAAAAATAAAATAATACATATATATATTATTTATAATATATATAAAAAGTAAATTCAATAAAAAATATAAATATGAAAGGTTAATCATCAGCCTAATCACTAAAAAAAATAATAACATTTTAAAGAGCAAAGATAGACTAAAAATTGAATTAATAAATAAAATCTCATAAATAGTAATCAGAAAATGACATAAATATTTTAAAAATATAAAAGTAAATAATTCCGTAATAAGCGAAAACTAAAATTACATAAGAATAACATAATATATAAATATATCCTTAAAATATTCAAGAAGATAATTATTTTCAACAAAATGAATAAATAAAAAGTAATTCAATAACAAGATCATTATAAAAACCTTCTCAGCACTCATATTCAGTTTCATTATTGAGACCAAATCAATTAAATAATATAAACTAAACCCAATATTATTAAATAAGCCATTTTTTAAAACAATAAAAAAACTATAGAAATAAAAAAAAGAAATTATAAACTCCCTAAAATCAAAGAGAAGAAAAAGATAGCATAAAAGCATTTTCAGAAATTGATAATATACACAAAGTTTAAAACGAAATATAAAAAATATTATCAAATAATGAAAATTTAAATAAAAAATAATTTAATAAAAAAATTAATCTATTATTAGATATTAACAAAATATAATCTGAAAATAATAGAGGAGAATACATAAATTAAATTTAAAAATTAGCTTAAACTACAAATAATTTATAAATATAAAAAAATAATACAAATATTAATTTTTAATACAAAAAAAGCATTTAAACATGTAAATAATAATAATATTTAGATTATTTTAATGAAAAGGAAGAAAATTAATTTTTTTTTATTCCTCCTAAAATCCCAAATCGTAACCATCAA
>NW_004085927.1:0-8877 GCF_000220395.1 Ichthyophthirius multifiliis
TAGAAAAAAAAGAATAAAAATAATATTAATTAATATAAATAAAAAATAATGTATATGTATATATATATATATATATATAATTATTATATAATTTTTATAAATACATTTTTTTATAAATTTTTTTACATTTTTTTAAAACATATTAAATTAAATATATAAATCTATATATACATATAATATTATATATACACATGATCAAAAAAATAAAATATAACATTTTATTACTTTACAATTAGTAATAATATTTATTAGAAATATTATTATATAGATTATATTTTTTTATATTTAATATAAAATATTATATATTTATTATATTTGAAATCAAATACATTAATTTATATTTTTTTTTAAGAACAATATATTCATAATTCAATATATTAATATAAAAATAATTTTTTTTAATTTAACATTAATTTATTATATAAATGTATAACTAGTTCTTTTTTTTTATTTGATTAAAAAAAAAAATAATCATATGTTTTTTTTATAAACTTTTAAAAAAACATATATAAATTTTACTTTTTAATTATATAATTAATAATAAAATATATATAAAAATTTAAAAATAAAAAATTTATTACTTTTAAATATCATTATTTGTATAAATACTCAATGTTTTAATAAAACAATCAATTAATAAAATTATTTATATTCAATAAATCATAATATTTATATTTAAATATATTTTTAAGTTGATTATATAATTAGATAATAAATAATATTATTTCTAAAATATCTAAATAAATTAATCTTATAAAAATATATAATTAAATTAATATAAAAATATTGAAAAAAATAATATATTTTATATTAATTTTAACATTTAAAATTATAAAATATTTAAAAAAGAATTATTAATATGTTTCTATATATTTAATCATGATAAAATAGAATAAAAATAAAAAAAGATTTATTATTTTATATAAAATATATAATTTTCACATAAATATATATCAAAATAAAAATATCTAATATATTTATTTATTAAGAAATATATTTATTAATTTTTTAATTAAATATAAAACATACTTATTTTTTTTAATTAAAATAAAAATATTGAATTATTTTTATAAAATTAAATAAATAATATATTTATATTTTTATATAATATTATTTACATAAATCAATATAATTTATAAATTTTATTCATTTTAATCAAAATTTTTAAATTTATTTATATATTAATGAGCTAAATTTTTGTTAAAAATAATTTTTAATTATAAGATATTTAATTTTAAATATTATAAATCTCAATATATAATTTATTATATTTTTTTAATAATTATATTTATTTTAAAAATATTTATTTTTAATTTTAATTCAAAACATTATTTTAATTAGAAAATTTCTTTATGGCGAAATAATATAATAATTTCACAAAAATTACCTTACAATATATTTTTATTAAAATAAATTTCTTTAATTGCTATTAATTATATAGAAAATCAATATTTTTATAATATAAATAATAATAATAATGTTTTTGTTATTATTTTCAATAACAAAGTAAAAATAAAAAAAAATATCATAAAAGTTTAAACACATATCCATATATAATATATTACTTAAATAATAGAAATAATATCATAAAAAAAATATATATTATAATTATATGATTTATATAAATTATATTTAATATAAATAAAATAGAAAATTAATATTTGTAAATTTATTTCTATTTATTAAATCACCACAACATAAAATACAAAATTTAAAATAAAACAAAATTATAATGCATTTAAAAATAAAATAGAAAAAAATAAATACATATAACATATTCATATATATTCATCAATTAATAAAATTAATATATTAACAAAATTCATATTGACCGAATCTAGTCAATAATAAAATGATAGCGTTATAAATACTTCAACTGGATGTTAAGAAGATTAATATTAAGATTAAGATACTCATGATTGTGTTTCTTGCAAAACTAATTTCGGTAATTGTATAAAATGTACACAAAATAGTTGCTCTGTATGTGCTAAAGGATATTTAATACTTTTTTCTGAAACAAAATGCATCAAAGATACTTTAATAGATAAATATACCGGAGATCATTGCAATGAAGGATGTGATATATGTTATCAATCTGGAGAATGTATGGAATGTAAGGATGGTTATTATGTTAATTTAGACGAAAAAGAGGACACAACTTGTGTTATTTGTACTAGTAAATTTAGTAATTGTTAAAGATGTACTGAAAATAGTTGTACTAGATGTTAGACAGGTTATTTAAAAGATGTCTCTGGTTAATGCTAACAAGAAAATACATAGGATGGTTATATATAATATGGAGAGTCTTGTAGTTAAGAAGGATGTGATAAATGTTATTAATCTGGAGAATGTTTATAATGTTAAGATGGCTTTTATTAAGATTTAGACGAAAATAGAAATAAAATATGTATTAGTTGTAGTATTAAATTCAGTAATTGCTAAAGATGCAGTCATAGTTTTTGCGAAAGATGTATTAATAAATATTCATATAGTAAGATTGAAAAATAATGTGAAGAAGGTAGTGCTATCAAATAAAATTTAGCAACTTTTTGCTTTGATGGATGTTATTTATGTAGTGATTCTGGAAAATGTAAAGAATGCTGGGATGGTTATTATGATGACTATGAAGATTAGGAAGATCATGAAAATAAACAATGTCTAAGTTGCAGTAGTAAATTCAATAATTGTGTAACATGTGATAAAAATAGATGCAACTAATGTAGAGAGGGATATAATTATAATGAATCGGAAAAATAATGCTTAACAAATCTCAATTCTAGATTTTTACATAAAGTTTAAGCTAATCATTAATGATTAAAAAGCTAAGCAATTAAACAATAGATTCTTTTAATATTTGCTATTCTTGATTTATATTATTAATATTATAATTTTATATAATTATATTTTCATATATATAAATTATAATATCTATTTTTTATTTAAATTAAAAAAAAATATTTTTAATTATATTAATTATTATAATTATTATTTTTATAAAAAAATAAGAAATCGTTATATTTTGAATCTTTTTAAATAATAATCCAAAATTAATAAATTATTTATAATAAAAAAAAATTAAATTTACGTTAAAAAAAATTTAATATTATTTCATTAATAATTTAAAATTTTTTAATAATAATTATTTAAATATTAAATTTTGATATATTATAATTATACTTTATATTTTTATTAATTTTTTAAAGATAATAATTAGATAACAAATATTTATTTACTTATATAAATTTTTTATTTATATTCTTTTTTATATTTTTTTATTACTTTATACCTAAAAATTTTAAACTCTGTATGGTTAGTTTTATCATTATTAATTAATAAAGCCTTTTTTATTATTGATATTCTACTTTCCTACGATAAAAAACAAGCGGCGATTATTAAAATAAATATTTTTGGGGCATCTTTTATATTTATTTTGATCTTTGTTTCATTTCAATTGTTGCGGCTAAAAGAATTTCACGGCCGAGGATTATATGTATTTTGTTAAGTTAAATTGTATAATATACATAAATTTAACCTTTTTTAGGCTTCTAGAAGATGTTTTGGGCTTAGATAAATTCTTTTGGTTAAAAGTTCTTGAGCTAAGTTTGCGTCTTCTATAGTATTTTAGTTTGTTCCTAATTATTCAAATTTTTTTTTATTTAGCTAAGATAAAATTATAAGTTTTATGTCGAAAAGGAAAATCAATATAAAATAATATGCCGTCAAAGTGTTCAAAAAGCTAAAGGTTAAATGGCATTATTTCTTTAAAATTATAAAAGATTCTGTAATTATGCCCCTCTAATATCTAAATTTCTGTTCAGAAAAAAGAGTATTGATGTCAATGTATTTACCCAGCTGGATTTGGAGGAGTTGATCGCTATATAGAATGCTTAGGGGCAGTTGATAATGATACTTTTGTAGTGAGTTTATGTATTTCAGGTAAATTCTTTAACCCATATAATAATTTAATTCAGATATATCTTTTAAGACTATACAGAAGTGCTGGAAAATGCGAACCATGTAAAAGAAATTATTCTAGATCAGCTAATGAGAGCACATTATTTTTTAAGCAAACTAGCTTGTTGATAAATATAATGAGAAGTAAGGATTTTTTTCCAAATTAAGCACCGTGTATTTGCATGTGAAAAAAAGGGTTTTTAATTATAATATATATAATCCCACCTACTAAATTTTTACTTTAGGCTTAAGGCGATAATTCATAATAGAATAATAATTAAAGATTTGCTATTTGTTTGTAAATTTTAAATATCTTAATGTAAAATAAATAATTATATCGAATTGATTAAGAAATATTAAGGCTTTGAATAATTAAATATTAAAAATTTAGAAATTTTAAAGTACAAATGAAATATTTAAAAAAAAGCAAATACTTGTGTAGCTTTATACTAATTATTAATGTGTTAATATGAACAAAATAAAAAATTAAAGAAAATTAATTTAAATTATAAAGTCAAAAACCAAAAACAAAATAATTTTTATTTTCATTAAAAAAAATATTTGATAATAATAATTACATAATTTTTATTTATAAATATTATAATATTTTTATTAATAATAAAAAAATTATGTTATTAATGCTTTTTTATGATTAATTAAAGTCATATAATTTAAAAAATGTAATCTAAAAATTTAAAGAAAAAAATAGTCTTTTTTATATATAAAATATGCATAATAAATATACTTATTAATACTTTACAACATTTTTATTTTTTATTTAAATATTTATAAAGCATTAAATTCATTAATTTTAATTATTTATTTAAAATTATATATTTATATGAATTATTTATTTAATTTTAAACTTTTAATATTTTATTTTATTAAAATAAATAAAAGAAATTCAACTTTTTGGTTTTATTTAAATATTTAAATTTATTAATTTATATTTAGTTTATATTAATATAAAATAAAAAAAGTTAATTGATAAACTATGAAATTTTTAAAATCAAAAATATTTAATAAATAATGATTATGAACCCTTTAATTTTATAAATAATAAATAATTAATACATATTTTTAAACCTAGATACTTTAATTCTGATATAAAATTACTTTTTAAATTGAAATTTTATATCCTAAATGTTTAATTTATTATATTAAGAAAATAAACATAATTTTATAAAAATATTTAATTTCTTTTATAAAATAAAATTAAGATTCTAAATATTTTTTTTTAAATATAAATTATATTTTTATTTTTAATAAACAATCAAAATAAAAAAGAAAATATTTAATCATTCAATTATATAATTATTTTATATAAATTAATTTATATAAATATTTACACAATAATTCATGTATTATTTAATTAAAAGAATTCTTTAATTTTACTAATAGTTTTTTTTTGACAATTAATTTAACTCTACTTAGAATCTATTTTTTTATGTTTAAAAATTAACTATGGTTCATATTCTTATACAATTTTTATCAATTCAATAAGTTCTTCTTATTTAAATGAAACAAAATTTTAGGATAAAAATTATTTTTCTTAATCAGAAATAATTTTTTTTTTTAATAATTAAAGGAATTTAAGTTTTAATTTGTATTTTAAAAAGAAAGATTAACTGTTATTCGAATTTTTTATAATTAATAAAATTATTTTATTCACTTTTTTTTGATTTTCTTCATTATTTTATATTCTTTTTTGTAATATATTAAATGCTCTTTAATTTTTTAATTGCAAATTTTTCTAATTTTAATGATATTTAATATATTTCACTATTTTCATCATTATACTATCTAAAGTTTTTCCAAATTAAACATAAATCTTTTTCAAATAAAATCAATTTTTAATATTTATATACATTATTTTATAAATATACCAATGTTATCTTTATTATTTTTACTTTTTTTAATTTACATTCTCATATGATTTTTATAAATCCATTGAATTTTAGACTATTTTATATAATCTGAAAATATTTCTGTGTCTATAAGTTTTTAAAATAATTTTGATTACTAATTTTTAGTTATTTCTTCTATTATACGAAAATATTGATTAGCTAATTCACTTTTTTCTTTTTTATATTATTTAATTCATTTTCTTGATTAATTATTTTTTTAAAAATATAAGTTGTATTTAAATATAAGATATAATAATAATTAATAAATTAAATTTATTATCTTAGTATATATTATTACAAAAATAAATAAATAAAAATATTATAAGAAAAACAAAAATTTATATGTTTTAATATGAATTATTTATTTATAATTAATTCTGTAATTATCCCCTCACTATAAGTCCAAATTTCGATTATGAAAAAAGAGTTTGTATAAATGGCAAACTTATAGGCCCACCTGGATTTGAATAATTTAATTGCTATCTAGAAAGTTTTGGAGCAGTTGATAATTAAACTTTTATAAGTGATGCAAAAGAAATCGTTCTATATATATAGGAATATTTGCTAATAAGTGTACTGCTTGTTATATTATGACATGAATAAATGTAATGGGAAATAAATATTTTTGACTAATTAAACTTTTGGTATTTGCTAGCTTTAGTGGTCGAAAATTTGTGCAATGTTAAGTAGATAATTTCTCATTTGTGTAATATGTTTGCAAATAAGGCTTTTTTTTTAATTATGATAATAATGAAGTAGTGTTTAATTTAATTTTATTAAGGATTTTTATATTTTAAACTAAAAAACTTAATCTTATGAGAAACTTTCCTTTGGTTTTTTTTAATAAAACAATCCTTTATAAATATTCTGTATATGATAATTCAAAAATATAGGAGATTTAGTACAAGTAATTTTGTTTATTATGTAAACCTAACAATATAGCCTTATGTTTTATTTTCAATGGAAGTAAATTTTGTAAACATAAAGGTTAGTTGTGTAGATGAATGCTGTAATGCTAGTTTTTTGCAAAGGACATTGTTAATAATTTAATAAAAAAGAGTTACAATAAATACAAAGATAATTATTATGTTGATTATAAAATTAAAAGTTACACTGTGATTATAACTAATTTAATAAATATATTAATAAAATTCGACTAAAAAAACAATATGCTATTTCTTTAAGAGAATAAAAAAGTGAAAATACTGGATATAGATAAACTTAGGGAATTTATAAAATTACTTTAATATGAAATATGTTAAGAAATTGTTTTTTTATTATTCAGGATAAAAATTAGATAATAAAACTGTATACTTAAATACAATATAAAATTCAGTAATTTTAGTTGTTTATATTTAATTCTTTGCATTAGATGAATTTCATGATATGAATATTAAATTTTTTACTTTTATTTTTTTAAGTAATTAAAAATTTAATGAAAAATTATAAATAAGTATTAATTTTATAGAAAAAATAGTAAAAAAAAAAATATTTTATAAATTAAAATATTAAAAATTAAATAAAACTAAAACTAACATTAAAAATTATATTTTTTTAAAAAATATTATATAAAAGTAAATAAAAGATTATAAAATTAAATTATTATATATTTATAGAGAATATAAAATTATTAATTTAAAATATAATATATATATATTGTAATAACTCATTAAATATTATTATTTTTATAAATTTAAACTATTAATAATATTTTAGTTTTTAATTAAATTATTTAAAAGTTTGCATTTAATAAAATTAATTAAAATATTATTATAATATATAATATATTAAATATTATTATATTTTGAAAATTTCATAATAAATTTATTAATATTAATATTAATATTAATATTAATATTAATATTAATATTAATATTATTATTATTATTATTATTATAATTATTATTATTAATATTATTAAGTTTGTTTATCTATATTTATTTTATTTTTTTTAATATTAATAAATATATTTTTTTTATATATTTTAAAAATGAATACAAAATTTAAAAATATATTATATATTTTATATTTATTTTTATTTTTATTTTTATTTATTATCATTATATATATTTAAATTTTTAAATTGTAATTATTTATATTTATAATATAAATATATATATATATATATATATATATATTTACTATCATTATACATCTTAATAATTTTAATATAAAATTTTTTACATTTATTTTCTTATAATATTAATTATTTTTTTAAACTTCTTTAGAATTCATATTATTTATTTATATTATTAATTAATTTTAATTATTTTTATATATATATTTGTATAAGCAAGTAAATATTAAAAACATTTTAATAAATATATAATAATTTCTACTTTTTTACAAAGTCCTTAATTTAGTTTCTATAGAATTTAACATTATTTTAAATAAATCATACATCATTGTTTCTCTATAAATTTATAAAAACAAAATCAATATTGCGCATTATTTAAAAGAATTAAACCATGAATTAGGTGTTGCATAAATAAAACATAATTTTTTATTATTAATATATTATATTTACCCAATTTTCGCGTCACTATAAAGTAATCATTTATCCAGAAATTTATTTAATTGATTACAAAAAATAAAAGGGAAATAAATAATAAATATTTATTATTTTTTTATTATTAAAAATAATAAATATTTTAATTATATGTATAAAACTATAATAATTAAAAAAAAGGAAACATTTTGAATAATATATATCATTATTTTTGTGTATAAATTAAAAAAAACATATAAAATTAAGATATAAAATTCAATTAAAAATAATATTTTTAATAATCTCTTTAAATTTAATTAAATATATGCAATTTAAAAAATTATTATGCATTAAAATTTAACTGATTTATTAAAAACATAAAAACAATTATTTTAATTAAAATAATTATAACAATTATAAAAAAAAAAATTCTAAAATTCTAAAAATATAAATAAATATTATTAATCTTATTAAAAAAAGTTATATACATATAATAAAAAAAAATTAATAGTAATATTTATACCTATA
>NW_004085926.1:0-8048 GCF_000220395.1 Ichthyophthirius multifiliis
TAATATAATTATATATATATATATATATATATATATATATATATATATATATATATATATATATATATATATATATGTTTATATATATATATATGATTATTTTTTAATTTTTATAGCTATTTCCTTTTTTTAATCTCTAATTATTATTTTCATTTCTAATACTAAATATATTTAATAAGCTGATTTTAATGAAGTTCTTAATCTTAGAAAAATAATGTAAATATAAAAAGTTTGTTCGAAAAATAGAAGATCTACTATTAGATAAACAGTACCTTAACTAGCACTTAATAATAGTAAAGTTAGAATTTTCGAATAAGAAAAAAGTTGTCATAAATAAATTAATAGGAAATAAATTAATTAAGAAATGATAAATCTTGTAGTTGTTTAAAGTCCATAAAGACAATAATAATTTGATAAAAATATTCAAGATTTTGAATGTTCTAATAATATAAAAAAAGACTCATTCTGTAAAAAATTATATATATATTATTATTTTTTATTTTTTTTAGAAAGCAGTATACCATGTGAAGATATTAAATTAGACTAACAATACGAAAAAAGAGAAATTTATAATATTTAATTTAAGAAAAATAAAGTAAAAATTAATTGAATAATTAATTATAATATAAAATACATTTTTATTATAATAATAAAATTTTCTATTTTTCCAAAAAATTAAATAAAATATATTTAAATATAAAAAAAATTAATAAATAAAAATAAATATTTCAATATTATAAATATAAAAATTATAATTAAAAAATTAAAATATTTTTAACTTTTTTTATTTATATTTCATTTCTTTCTATATATAGAATAATAAAGTTCCCATAAATATAATCTTTTTGATATAAATTTTCATATCTTTTATAAAAAAGCTCGACATACCAAAATTTAGTTCATGAGAACTTTTTTAAACTTAAATAATACAAAATTTTATATTTTATAATTTATATAAAATACATGAAATTATTATTTCTATTAACTTTTATTTTTGGTTTTTAAAAATATTTATTTTTTAAGGATATTATATAGTATCCCACTAAATTTATTTTAAATAAAAAAAATATAATACAATTAAAAATATAAAAAACATTATTATTATTATTTATTTTAATATCTCCATCATATATTTATATTATTAATATTTTTATTTATTTGATTTATATTATTTATTTAACCATTTTTTTTTTAATTAATTTCAATAATTTTAAAAAGTAGATTTTTTTGTATATAATAATTAAGATCTATTCTATAATATTTTATTTTTTCTCTTTCTAAAATATTATTAAATAAAAAAAAATTGTATAAATTAATATATTAATATAAATAATAAAGCTTAGTATAAGCTAAAAATTCATGTATTACCATCTATATTCAACATAAATAAATATTAAAAAAATAAATTAAATATTATTCCCATCTTTATAAAATTTACAATCGATTAATATAATATAATAAAAATTGAAATACACCAAACATTTTTAATTCGTAATAATTAAAAATAAAATAACATTTCAAGCCCAAAAATAAGCTAATAGATTCAATCTAAAATTTAAATTATACTGCCCTAATAAATTTTATTGAAGGTTACATTTAAAAAAATATTAAAAGAATTACACGCTATATGCTAATAATTAGTTATTTTTATATTTAAAAATGATGATAATTAAGAAATAAAAACTGAATTAGTAATATAAATACGTTTATTTATAAAATTTGAAGAATATAATCAATAATCAGAACAATTCATAATATTTTCTTTCTAAAATCATAGCAAAAAATAATCAAGAAATTATACTTTATTCGCACTTCGGAATCGAATGTAAGTTATAATCAATAATATTAACCTAAAAGATAATATGAAATTTAAAAATAAAAGTCAGAAAAAAGCTCTATAAAAATTATTTAAAAGTGTGTCTATAAATACTTACGAATTTATTGAATATAAAAAAAAATTTAAAATATAAATATTAATAGTTTATTTTAAGTTTACTAAAGAACTGAAAAAAAACAAAAAAATTAAAAAAAAAATTTATAATTAAATGATAATTTGTTAGATATGAAAAATTAAATTCTATATATATCACAAATATAATATATATATATATATATATATATATATATATATATATATATTTATATATATAAATATATTTTTACATATATATTTTTTTTTTTTTATTACACACTACTATTTATAATATTTTTATTTTACTATTGTATACTTTTAATAAAATATTTTTATTTTTTATACATTTTTAATTAAATAAAAAATATATATTTTTATCAAAAATTTTATTATATAAAATATTTTTTATAGAAATATAAATAAAAAAATTTATTTTACTTTTTATAAATATAAAAAATGAATATTTTAAAATTAATTAAATCTTAATCTAATAAAAACTATTTCCGTAGTTTTTCTTCTATAAAAAGCATTCATGCCCGTGAAATATTAGATTCTCGTGGAAACCCTACAGTAGAATGTGAAGTAACCACATCAAACGGTATTTTTACAGCTGCAGTTCCATCTGGCGCTTCTACAGGCATATATGAAGCTGTCGAGATTCGAGATAATGTATCTTTTAGGTATTAAAATAAAATAAACGTTATAAAAAAACTCACGAAAATATAGGTATGGTGGAAAAGGTGTATAATAAGCAGTAAATGCAGTAAATATTACAATAGCAGATGCTTTAAAAGGTGAAAGTGTTACCGAATAATAAAAAATAGATGAAATAATGGTAAAAAGACTCGATGGAACATTTAATAAACATGGTTGGACAAAATCTCATTTAGGTGCTAATGCAATTCTTTCTGTTTCTTTAGCAGTTGCAAGGGCTGGTGCAGCTGCAAAGGGAATTCCTTTATATTAATATTTGGGAAATTTAGCAGAGAAAAAATAATAGAAATTTATAATGCCGGTACCTTCATTAAATGTCATAAATGGGGGAAAACATGCAGGAAATAAATTAGCTATGTAAGAATTTATGATACTTCCGATAGGAGCAAATTCTTTTAAAGAAGGTTTATAGATGGGAGCAGAAGTATATCATGCTTTAAAGTCAGTAATTAAGAAAAAATATGGATTAGATGCAACTAATGTAGGTGATGAAGGTGGATTTGCGCCTAATATTTAAGAAACTAGAGATGGTTTAAATTTATTAGTTGAAGCTATATAAAAATCAGGTATATAATATATATATATATATAATATATATATATATATATATATATATATATATATATATATATATAATTTTTTATATATATATCATATAAATATATATTTATTTATTTTTGTAGGACATGAAGGAAAAATTGTATTAGGAATGGATGTAGCAGCTTCTGAATTTTGGAATGAAAAATAGAAACTTTACGATTTAGATTTTAAGAATAAAAGTAATGATGGATCACACAGAATAAGTGGATAATAATTAACTAAATTATATGAAGAAATATGTAAAGATTATCCTATTAAATCAATTGAAGATCCGTTTGATTAAGATGATTGGATCGCATATCAAAATATGAATGAATCTTTAGGATAATAAGTATAAATTGTAGGAGATGATTTATTAGTAACTAATCCAATGAAAGTATAAAATGCCATAGACAAACTAGCTTGTAATGCACTTTTATTAAAAGTTAATCAAATTGGAACAGTAACTGAATCTATTTAAGCAGCTAGATTAGCTTAAGTATTAAAAAAAAATTTAAATATAAATATATATAAATATATATAAATATACATATATATATAAATATATAAATATATATATATATAAATATATAAATATATAATATTTAAATATTTTAATCTTTTTTTATATATATATATATTTTATTATATATAAGTTTTTTTTCTTTTTTAATTATTGTAGGATAACAATTTTGGAGTTATGGTCTCACATAGAAGTGGAGAAACTGAAGATACCTTCATTGCTGATTTAAGTGTAGGGCTTGCTTGTGGTTAAATTAAAACTGGAGCTCCTTGTAGGTCTGAAAGATTAGCAAAATATAATCAATTGCTAAGAATCGAAGAATAATTAGGATCTAAAGCAGTATATGCAGGATAATACTTCAGATATCCTTCTAATTTACTTTGATTTTTTTTAAAAAAAAAAAAATATATTAATTTTTTTTTCATGGTTTATATTTTTAAAAACTCAATTAAAAAAAAAAAAAAAAGATAAAATAATCAATTATTTTATTTTTTTCTAAGATTGAGTTTTTTAATAAAATAAAGTTGTAAAGTAATTAATATATTTTCATATTTAATTAAAAAAGTTCACATTATTATTTCTATTATCTTATTAATATGAATAAAAGAAAATTTAATATTTTTAAAAAAATTAAAAGACTTATAAATACTTAAATTGTGTTTATTTTTTTTAATTTTAATAACTACTTCAATTTTAATTTATTAAACTTTTATTTACTTAATTTTTTTAAAATTTTTGTATTTTTTTTAATCTATTCAAATTATTTATATATTCTTTACTTTTTTTTTCCTTAATTTCGTTTTATATTTATTAAATTTCTCCCTTTAATTATTTTCTATTAGAATCTAAAAACTTATTTTCTTATTTTTAATTTTAAATATTCAATTCCTCAATACTTGCATCAAGATCTATTAGTTCTTCAATAATTTGATATATTTCCGACTTTTTTTCTTAAATATGTTATTTATTATTAGTCTATTAATTGCTTTTTATTATTTTTAATAAAATATTAAATAAAAAATCTTTATCATTTTTTTTTTTATGATTTTACTTATCTTTCTGATTTTTTAAAAAACTTAAATCCTTCTATAACTTAAATGTTTTATGAATTGCATTATATTTACTAATTTTTTTAATTTGAATTAAATAAAGAATATAATTATGTTTATATTAAAATAAATAATAATTTTAACAAATTCAATTAAATATATAAAATATTAATTTTATAAAAAAAAAAAAGGTATATATGTATAATAAATAATAATTTTAAATACTAAATATTTTTAAAAAATATTAGTTATTTTTTTAAAAAAATATATATATATATATATATATAAATATAAAATTATAAAATAAAAAATATTATTTTAAAATGAATATTGAAGATAATAAAAATTTATTAAAAATAAAGCTTTTATTTTTATTTATATTTCTATTATTAGATTTAATATCAAGTACATTCGTAGAAACACATCTAAATTATACAAATATAAAAAATTATTCTTAAGCAACTATTATAGCATTCAGTGTAGTATAAATTGTAATAACACTAATAGTAATAATATTATTTTTAGTATTAATGTGGTAAACAACACCATTAAGATATGGATTAATTAAAGACTTGATTAGAATTTTTAAAGTTTAATTAATATTATGTATTCTATAATTTGGATTATAGACAGGTGAAAGGGTAGTACGATTAATTAAATAATTAGAAATAGAAAATAATGTAGATTAATTAATTTGGGATATTGTATACTATAGATTACTATTTTATTTTAAATATCTAATATATCCTATTTTTTATGCTTACATAGTTGAAGGATCACTAAAATTAGCACTACCAGTATTTTATAAAGCTAAAAGTTGGGAATAAAAATGAATATATATTGATAAATAATATATAAAAATATATATAAATATAAAAAAAAAATATAAATATATATATATATATAAATATATATATATATAAATATATATATATTTATATACATTATATTTATTTTTAATACGCAAATAATTTATTTAATTAATATAACTAATTTTATATATTTTATTATCATAAACTTTTTTATGTATTATTTTTAGAAATTATATTATTTTTATATAATTCTAATTTATAGTATTCATTTATATTTTTTTTTTATTCTAAATATATATATATTTAAATTAATTTATTTTATATTTTTTATTAGTTATTTATATTTTTATTTTTTAATTTAATTGTATATAAATAATATTAATTTTAATTATTTTTTATTTGTATTATACTTCTTTTAATTTATATATTTGAATTATTTATTACTATACTATAATAAATAATATTACTTATAATTATATATAAAATAAAATATATATTATTAAAATATATTTTTTTTTATTAAATTATAATTTAAATTTTTAAATAAATTTGCATTTTGTAAATGAGCCAAGATATTTAAACTGAATTAAAAGGAATTATAGTATCATTAAGATATATTGGTGTTCTTGAATAATAAGTTGTTTTAGAAATATCAAAATTAGGTTTTAATCTTACTATTTAAGATGTTTAGAATTGCTGGGATGAATGGATTTAAAGAAATGAATTTCAGAAGGCTTAAAATTAAAATTAATCGGAATAATAGTCTGATATGGATGAAGAGATATCAGTTATATCAAAAACAGCGAAAAAAATTAAAGTTTAAAAATGAAATTAATTAAATTTTATTGAATTAAATATTTTGGTTAAATAATAATTTTTTTTTTTTTTATATTTTTTTATTATTTAAATATCTTTTTAAATATTCTAAATTTTTAAATAATATTTTAAAAACTTTTTTTTTTCTTTTATTTTAAAAATATTATAGTATTAAAAGAAATATTATATATTTAATATTTATATATAAATTATAAAATAATGGCCAAAGTTTATAATTAATTTACTTATATAGTGTTTTAATTTCTATTATATTAATAAATATTGTAAATTATTAATTTTTTTATATATATAAGTTTTATATAGTTAATCTCTAATAATAAAATATTAAAATTTAAAATTAAAAAATATATTATTCTTGTTTTAAAAGCAATATAAAATAATAAAAAAATTTTAATAATTATCAAATATAATAAAAATATTTATTATTATAATTAATTTCATTAAAAAAAAAAGAAACCTTATTTTAATATTATTAAGTCTAAAATTAAAATTTTTCTTTTTATAAAAAAATATTAAAATATTTCGTTTTTATAATTATTTATTTTTAAAAATAATATAACATTACTAATATTTTATTAAAAATAATAATATTAATTAAAGATATTACTAAAGATTCCATATAATATATATATATATATAATATATATATATATATATATATATGTATATATATATATATATTTTTATATATATACATTTATTTAAATATAATAAAATCATTAAAACTATAACTTAAATTAAAAAATATTATATATAATATATATTAAAAAAACAAAAAAAACACGTAATTATTAAATATATATATATAATATATATATATATATATATATATATATATTTATAATTTAACGCAGATAATAACTAATAATTAATATCATATATTATATTTTTTTATATTATCTATATATATTATAAATATTTTTTTTATTTAAAAAAAATATAATCATTTTTTTTAATTCAATTATTCCCATAAACAAGGCAACTTAAATCAGTAATTTTTCTATAACTATCATCTATAGATATTTTATTTGGATCATAAATTTCTTCATTTTCATCATTTTATTAATAGTTTTTAATGTTTTCATTCTAAATCTTTTATTCTTATCTTTAATTTTTCTAAAGTAACTTATCCTCATATTTTATGTCTTTTTTATTTCTTATTTCTTTAAAAGTCTCGTTTGTATGATAAACTACTACTATGTATTATTAATCTTTACTATTATTTTAATTATATAATTTTTAAGATTCTTTTCCTTCAGGAATTAAGAAAAGTTAGAAATTTGCAGTACTTATTAACCCTGCCTCATTAGAAGTAGAATTTATGTAACTTTATATTTCCTAAAAAGCTTTTTAATTTGTAGTATTTGAAGGTTTAAATAAAATCAAAGCATAATAAGGTAACCTTAAAACATCTTATAGAGGCATTTTTGTATTTATAAAGAAATTATGAGCTTCTAAATCTATTTCTCCTTATTATTCTATTACTTTAGCATCTATTCCACATTTCATTTTTTTTGCCTATATAAATATATATATATATATATATATATATATATATATATATATATATATATATATATATATATATTATTATTTATTATAATAACTAACTACTACTAACT
>NW_004085925.1:0-52045 GCF_000220395.1 Ichthyophthirius multifiliis
ATATGTATCTAATATTTTAATTATTTTAATTTATATGGGTTAATTATTATTTTTGTGCAATTTAAAATATAAATGTAAATATATGTAAATATATCTATATATATATGTATATATATATATAAATATATATATATATATATATATATATATATATATAATACAATTATTTTTATGTTTAAAAATAAAAATGATATATTATAGAAATTAATATATTATTTTTAATTTATATTAAACTTTATTTATTAATATCATAATTTTTTATTATATAACTAATTATTTAAAATATATAATAATATGATAATTTATTTATTTTTCTAATAAAAAGAATTATTATATAATTTATATGAATTTTATAAATATTATAAAAAAACATTTAATAAAACAATGATAACAAAAAAAGCTTATCTTATTATTTTTTTTTTTTTTTTTTTTTATGATTTAAATTCAAATCTAAATCATTACTTCTACCTATTAGCAATGTTATCTTTATTAGTTTACTGTTATTATCCAATGAGTTAAGAAAGAACCAAATTGTTCTATATTATTTAAATAATGATTATAAAATCTTCATTACACACACTTTATTATAATAATTTTGATAATCTATAATTTTTAAATAAAAATTCCTCTACACAATTTATATCTATATTTTTTAAAATTCATATTAATAAATAAATCATTAAGTTTACTAAATGAATATTCAATTTTTAAAAATATAACCTAATAAAATATAATTGATATTATTTAAATAATTTAAAGGTATGTGAAAATAAAAAAATTGAATAAAATTATAATATTCATATTTTTTTATAGATATAAATATATATATAGACACTAAGAAAGAAAAAATATTTTTACATATAAAAAATTGAATGATCTATTATAAAAAATGATAAATGCTTAAAAATAGTAAAAATATTATTCAATCTAAAGTTAAAATATTGGCATTGGCAATATAAAATAAAAAATAATAGATAGAATATATAGATAATAAAATATATTTAAAAAATATATTTTAAATAAATGTTTTACAAGAATTCTTTTTCATTAATAGATAAATACTCAAAATATATTTAAAACATAATAAAAATAATATATATATATAAATAATTATTAACTATGTTGTAAATAAAAATATTTAATAAAGTTAATTATTAAAATATGAAATAAATTAAAGCATTAAATTATTAAAAATAAAATATTCGTAGATTTATACATAAAAATATATAAATTATATAATTTAAATAATTATAATTTTATATTTTTTAATATATATAATATATATTATATATATACATATGTAATTTTATTTTATTTATATATAATTTAATACATTTTTCATTATAAATCATACTTACAAATAATTATATTATATTTATATTAAATTTCATTATTTTTTATTATATTATAATGTATTAAAATTTATTAATATATTTATTATAATATAATAAAAAATAACAAATACATATATATATATACTTATAATATATATTATAAGTATTTAATATTGCAAAAAAATAAATATTTATATTATTTTATCATAATATAATTTAATATAAAAATTAATAAATAAAAAAAAGAGAATTTCATAAATATTTTTATATATGAGCCATTATATGAGCATTTCCTATATAATTATGAGGCTTAAGTTCTAAAGTAATAATTTTTAATCTTCTGGTAATTTTGAATTTTTAATTAAATTTCTTAAATCTTCTTTTAAACAATACTTTTACCTCTAGTCAAATCCTTAAGTATTTCATAAGGATTTTCTAATCCATATTTCCTCATGACTGTTTAAATAGGTTCAGCTAACACTTCCCAATGTTAATCTAAATCTTCATTCATTTTTTAATTATTTACTTCAATTTTATCTAAACCTTTAAGCAAGCTTTTGTAACCAACAACTGAATATCCAAAAGCTATTCCATGATTTCTCATTACAGTTGAATCACTAAGATCTCTTTGAAATCTTGATATAGGCAATTTTTAACAAAAATGATTTGCTATACTATTTGCAAGTCCTAAATTTCCCTCACAGTTTTCAAAGTCTATAGGATTAACTTTATGTGGCATTGTAGAAGAACCGACTTCGTTTTTTTTGGATTTCTGTTTGAAATAAGATATAGATATATAATTCCATATATCTCTTGAAAGTCCTAAATATATTGTATTTAATAAAGATAATGTATTATAAAATTCTGCCAAAGAATCATGAGGTTCTATTTAAGTTGTATAAGGATTAAATTCTAAACCGATACTCTGAATTAAATATTAATATAAAAAAAACTTATTAAATATAAAAATAAAAAATATACTTCAATAAACTCTTAACTTAAAGAAACCCAGTCATATTCTGGATAGGCAAATATATGAGCATTGAAATTTCCTACAGCTCCATTTAATTTTGCACTAAATTTAAACTTTGATAATAAATAAAAATTAATATTTATATTAAATAAATAAATATATATAAATTAAATATAAAATAATATATATATATATATATATATATATATATTTATTTATATTTATTAATAATATTTTTTACATTATTTAATTGTTTTATTTATCTGTTTGCTCTATAAGTAAAATTAGCAAATTCTTTTCCAACTGTAGTTGGTGAAGCTACTTATCCATGAGTTCTTGAAAGCATAGGCTTTTCTGCATACTTTATTATTTTTAATTTTTTTTTTTTTTTTTAAATTATTATTAAATTACTTTTTGTGATAATTCTATTAGTTTTAATTAAACTTCATCAATAGAATTCAAAAGATATTTATCTTTAGCTCTAGTAAGCATCAAAGAATATGCTAAATTATTTATATCTTCAGACGTGCAACAAAAGTGTACATATTCTTTTAATTAACTAAATACTGGGACTATTTTTTAAAAATAAATAAAATATACTAATTTTTTTTATTTATTTAAAAATTAATTATTTGTATCTAAAATAATAAAATAAAATATTTTTATTAACTTTTTTCTAATTATTCTTTAATATAATACTCAACTGCTTTTACATCATGATTTGTTACGTTTTCGATTTCTTTTACTCTTTTTGCAATTTCAATATCAAACTTTTCATAAATTTAATCAAGATTTACTAATAAAATAATATATTATTTTAGGTATTTTTTTAAAAAAAAACCTAAATCTAATGGAGATATTTTAACAATTTCACCTTTTTCATTTTTGACCATATTTTTATTTATCAAAAATAATAGCCATTTTATTTCTACTTTTATTCTATATTTAATTAGAGCTTTTTCTGAAAAATATTCTTTTAATCCGCTAATATTTTTTTCGTATCTTCCATCTAATGGAGATAGAGCATTTAAAGCATATTCATTTATTTAAATTGATGGTTTATTTCCTTTAATATTATTTTTATTAAATTTTAATTTAATAAATGCAATTAATAATATATATAAAATAAAATTTTTATATACTAAATTATATTCCTTACTAAAATATTAATTAAGTTATAAGGAATTTTTAATAATTCTTCTCATTTTTACTTTTACTATGAAAATATTTAAGTTTTTGTTATTATTTTAAATAAATAAAATTATAATAATATAATAATGTATATATAATTTATTTTTTTAAGAAAAAATATAATAAAAATAAAATCTAAAAATTAATTTTTAATTTAATATATATTCATTTTAATAATAAATAAAAAACCTATATTATATATAATTAATATAAAAAAAAAAAATTATATTTATTTTTAATTTACAATAAATAAATCATAAACAAATAATTATATATATATATATATTTTAAAAAATAAAAAAAAATGAGTATTTTTCGAAGCGAAACAATGGGTTTATATCATTTAATTCTTCCCTCAGAATCAAGTTGGGAAATATTAAATGAACTCGGAAAATTATCATTATTACATTTTTTAGATTTAAATCAAAATACTCCTTAATTAAATAGAACATTTACACCTTTTGTAAAGCGATGTGAGTAAATGTTAATGAAAATAAGCCAAATAAAACAATAATTAAAGGACTTTAATTTGCAAATAATAAAAAAAACTACTAAATTTGATAACTAAAAACTTTTTAATATTTTTTAATAAGTAATCGAGAACAAAAATAAAGCTGGTCATACATATTTAGAAGAAATAGAAACATAACTACATAATAAATATGAATAAATACAAGAGTAAATACAAAACTACGAAAATCTAAAAGAAAGATATATACATATTATTGAATATAAAGCAGTTTTGGAAAAAACTAAAATAATATTAGGAAATTAATATTTAGATTAAAATAACAAAAATAAATCATATGAAAATTATTTAGATATGGAAAATATAAATATTCAAAATTTCTAATAGATAAAAAATAATTAAGTAGAATTTAAACTTAACTATATTATTGGTACAATTGATATTTAGGATACTTTAAAATTTAAAAAATTAATATTTAGGCTTACTAAAGGTAATAATTGGACAGATTTTATTAATTTTGATTAATAAAAAATAACTTTTAAAGTATATTTTATTTTAATAAATCAATATTTAAAATATAATAAAAATATATATATATATATATATAAATATATATATATATATATATTTATTTATATATATATTTTTTTATAAAACATTTTTTAAATTTTTATTTATATTTTTATTTTTAATAAAAGGGTAAATGCACTTAAAAATCTGTTTTTGTTTCTTTAATTCCTGGATCATCTTAGGGATTTATCAATTCAAAAGTTTAAAGACTTTGTGATTCAATTGGTATATAAAGATATAATTATCCTTAAAACCATTAAGATTATGATTCAAAATGTAAAGAATTAGATTAATAAATAAAAGATGTTAAAAGCGTAATTTTTTATTTTATCAAAATAAATATATTTTTTTTTTTTATTATAATATAATTTTTATAATGTTAATTATTTATAAAAAATAAAGTTATTAAAATTGACATAATTATAAATTAATAAACTTTTATAAGTTTTTGTCGAAACTAATTCTAATTGTGAATACTCTTATATTGAAATACTTACCTAGTATGTTTTGAAAGAAAAATAAATTTATTAAACTCTTAATTTACTTAAAGTTTAAAATACTTATTATCACGGAAATTGTTGGTTACCAAAAAAAGTATATATTTAAATAACTTTATATTATATTATATATATATTTATATATATATATTTATATTATATATATATATATATATATGTAATATTTAAAAAGTAAGAAGAATTAATAATATAAGCTTTATAAACAATAGGTGCTAAAAATTAGAATTTACCAAATGGTTAATTATAAGAAATACATTAAAATAATTTAATACCTCCTACTTACTTTTAAATTAACGAATTTACTCATATATTTTAATTAATAGTAAATACATATGGTATTCCTCGATATTAAGTAATTTTTTAAAAAAATTAAATAAATAAAAAAAAGGAAATAAATCCTGGAGTATTTACTATAGTAACTTTTCCTTTTCTTTTTGGAGTTATGTTCGGAGATTTAGCTCATGGCTTATTTTTATTTTTTTTTGGAGCCTATTTATGCTATTATAGTGATTATTTTAAAAAAGCTATTAATAGTATATTCAAAGATCTTACTTAAATAAGATATTTGATAATACTTATGGGTTTTTTCGCTACTTTTTGTGGTTTAATCTATAATGATTTCATGTCAATTCCTTTAGATATTTTTGGTAGTTGTTATAATGTATTAGAAGATGGAAAAACAGAAAAAATAAAAGACTGTACATACACTTTTGGTAAGAAACAAAAAAGTAAAAAAAATATGTAAAAAAATTATAGGAATAGATCCAGTATGGGGACATAGTGAAAACGATCTTTAATTTTAAAATTCCTTTAAGATGAAAATGGCAGTAATAATAGGAGTTTTATAAATGAGTTTAGGAGTATGTATGAAAGCCTTAAATGCATTATATTTTAAACACAATTTAGATTTCTATTTCGAATTTATCCCTTAAATATTATTCCTTTTAGTGACCTTTGGGTATATGGACTTCCTCATTTACGTAAAATGGGGATAAGATTGGTCTTAAGTACTAGAAAATAAAAAATCTCCACCATCAATTATTAATTTAATGATAGACATGCCTTTAAATAATGCATATCCAGGTGAAATAACTGTATTTGGAAGAGGAAATGAATAATAATAAGTAGGAATATTACTTTTATTAATTGCTGTTTTATGTGTTCCAGTAATGTTATGTTTAAAGCCTGGAATTATTTACTTTAAATAAAAAAAGTATAATAAATTGCATTAAGTTAATTAAGTAAGTGATGATTTATTATTAAATAATAATAACGATAAATAAAATCTAATATAAAAAAATCATGTATACATAAATATTTAAAAATATTTATATATATAATAAATAATATATAATAAAAATTATATATAAATATATATATGCATTTAATTATATATATATATATAAATATATATTTATTTACAAATATATTTTTAAATATATATTTATATATATATTTATGTATAATTTTATATTTATTCTAATAAAATAGATTCTTGAATATGATCATATGGATATTAAAGAATCTAATTTTAATTAAATGGAAGATGATTTAGGAAAAGATTTAGAATAATTTAAGAAAAAAAATGATTTTATTAATAATATTTTATTAGAAAATCATATACCTTTAAATGATAATCATTCTGAATAAGATGAATAATTTGGAGATTTGGTAGTCCATTAAATTATTGAAACTATAGAATTTGTTCTAGGATCTATTTCTAATACTGCATCTTATTTAAGATTATGGGCCCTATCTTTAGCTCATGGATAATTATCTAAAGTATTTTTTGATAAAACTATTAAATAGCCAATATAGGAAAGCGATATTTTTGGAGTATCTTTTTCTATTTAATATAATATTTTATTTTTTTTACATAATTTTTTTTTTTTTATAAAAATATATATTAAGATTTTTATTGGATTTTTTATACTCGCAGAAATTACTTTCATGGTATTAATATGTATGGATGCTATGGAATGTTTTTTACATGCTTTAAGGCTACATTGGGTTGAATTCTAAAATAAATTTTATAAGGCTGATGGATATGCTTTTGAACCTTTTTCATTTAAAAATGCTATTATGTAAGACATAGATACATATTGAAATTTAATTTTATTTATTATTAGTTTTATAGATAATAAAATAATAATAAAGAATTTCGTATATTTAGAATGTTATATAATTTTATTGTTTATTTTTAAAAAAAAATTATTATAGTTCATAATTTCTTAATAAAATTTTGATATTCTTTAAATTAATAAATTAAATAAAGTTTTAATTAATATTAAAATATATTATATTAAATAATAAACTCTTATTAGATTATTTTTCAAAAAAAAAATTATATAAAATATATATTAAAAAAATTATTTATTATTTTAATAAAATAATTTATATTAAAAATATAAATATATATATATATATATATAAATTTATTTATATATTTTATTTAATATATAAAATTAATTATATAAAAATATCATTATTATTATTTTATTAATCTAAAAAACAATTGGATAATTTTTATTTTACTTTCTTTGATTAAATTTAATAAAATAAATGCCTTATATATATATTTTTTTTAATTAAATTATTTTATATTTATCTAAAAGATAAATAAATTTTTATTTATTTATATTATATCTTTATTTTTTTTATTATTATAAATTATTAAGTATTCCAATGAATTTCATGAATTTCAAATATTATTATTTTTTAAATGTTTATAACAAAGTATTAAAAATATATAAGTTTCGCAATTAAAATAAAATATATGCATTTTAAAATTAAAAAATACCAAAAAACTATAATTTTTACTTAAAATTATTATAGATAAGATAATTATTTAATACACAAAAACTATTTTTATATGATATAATATTTTTTTAATTTATAAAATTTCATAAATTTATGATATAATAATAGATATTTTTAAAAGAATTCATTAATCTATAAAAATGATATTTTTTTTATTGTATTAAAAATAAAATAAAAAAAATATACTAATTATTTATTAAATATATAATACCTATTATATTTATCTAATTTTTATTATATATCTATAATTTAATAATTTTAATAATTAAAATTTTATTTATTAATATCTTTATATAATTATTAAAAAAATTAACAATAAAATATTTAAAAATCCAATAATAAAAAATATGATAAGCCATCTAAAAAAATTAAGTAGATTTGAAAACTAAGCCCAATAGCTAGTTTAATATTCCATTAACTTCCTTAAACATGGAAACCCAAGTCAAAAAGTATTAGAAAGAGTCAAAACCTTCCATGCTGATTCAGTATTTACCGGAATTTCAGCACTAGCTTTAAGAGCAAATGCACCTGAAATATTAAAAAATGAAGCTTTAGAAAATTAAATTGGAAATTCAAATTAAGTATATATAAAAACTAAAAATATAAAATAATTTAAATAAAAGCCCAAAATGAATTATTCTAGATGTTTTGGTTCTGACTAGCAAGTTCCTGTAGAAAAAGCTGTTTGCGCAAATAGTTCGGCATCTAGAGAAGTAAACTATAAAAAAAATAAATATATATATATATATATATATATATATTTATATATATATATACATATATATATATTATTTTATCATAAAATAGTGTGATTTTAATGTAACTGTATTTGGCTATAATGAAACAGTTTAAGTATTAAAAATTATAATAATAATTGTTTAATAAAAAAAGGAAAATAGAGCTGGAGAATTCGGACATAATGACTATTATACTGCAGTAATAGCTGCCGCACATTAAAAGCCTGAAATAAATGGAAATTTGGTATTAAGAGCTATGGTTTTATAAGATGAAATAAGAGGTAGATTATGTGAATGCTTCCCTTTAAATAAATATAAGATAGATCATGTAGTTTATGGAGCTATTTCCACTATATGCACTTATGGAGCCTTAATGTGAGCTAATGTATTAGAAATAGAGCATGCAATAGGAATGTATGTATCACATATATACCTTTTAGAGCCATTAGAACAGGAAAATAACTTTCGGATTCTAAAGGTGCTTCAGCCGCCTTATCAGCAGAAGTAGCTTTGATGTGTATAAAAAGAGCCATGAAAGGCTTCATTGGTCCTATGGATATTTTTAGAAATCCTGAAGCTATATTTAGATTATTCAGACCCACATAAAGTGATAATGAATCTCCTTTTGACATATATTTAGCTGAATCAGGTGATGATTTTGCTGTTATGGTAAAAAAATATATTTATAAATGTATATGAAAAAAAAATAAAGGGAATGCATTTTAAATTAGGATTATATGAACATTAATCTGCTAGTGCTCTAGAAGGTATTTAAAGATTACTTTTAGAAAACAAAATCTAATTCCATAAAGATAACTTTGATATAATTAAAAACATTAATATAGTAGCTTATTAACCAGCTTTCGGTATTATTGGCAATCCAGAAAAAAGATATGCAAAAACAAGGTAATCTGCTGATCATTCTATGGTTTATATAATTTCAACTTTATTAAGAAAAGCAATTGAAAATTAAGATTTTTTATAAAAACTTTAAACTGTATCTAATCTAGATGAAATTTGGAAAACACTCATTTTACTCCCTGAAGATTACTCACATAAAGCAATAATACACCCCAAAACTAGAATCTTGATTGATAAAACAACTTTCGAACATGGAGGTTAGGAATATGATGATAAATATCCAGAAGGAATACCTACTAGTATTAAAATTACTTTAGAAAACGGAAAGATTTTAGATTCAGGATTAGTTATGTTCCCTGCTGGACATGCGAAAAATTAACAGGCTGATTTGCAAGCTTTATTAGAAAATAAATTCATGCTTTTGGGAAATATTGCTTTGGGAAGTAAGGATAAGAGTAGTGAACTAATTAAGAGACTTATGAATTTAGAAAAATTAAATAATTAAGAACTATAAACTATTTATTGTTGTGATATTGTTTATTCAAAAATTTCAATTGATGATGAGAATTATTGAAAAATTCTATTATTTTAATCAAATTTTTTATATATATAATATTATTAAGTATTTATTTTGTTTAAATATATTTATATTTTAAAATTATTTGATTAAAATAAGATTATTATAATATTTTATGTTTATGGTATTATATGATTAATAAATTAAGAATTATTAAATTAATATTTATCGAAAATTAAAATTAATTTTTTTATAAATTAAATATAAAAATATACACAATAATTTTTTTCAGGTATAATTAAAAAAACTAAGAAATAAAAAATTTATAAAATATGGAATAAAAATTTATAAAAACAAATATAAAATTAATAATAGTATATTTATTATAATTTAGATGATATATTAAAAATAAAAATTATTTCTTAAATAGTTTATATATTTTTTTTTTATTAAAATTAAAATATTTTTATTATTATTATTATTATTATTTATATTATAATTATTATAATTTTTATCTTTATTATTATTATTATATTTATTATTATTTTTTTTTAATTATTTTTACTTTTTTATTATTATTTTATTTATTATATTTTTATTTTTTTATTTTATTTTTATTATTATTTTACTTTTTAATTATTATTTTATTTATTATTATTTTATTTATTTTTATTATTATTATAATTATTTTTTATTTTTATTTTTTTTATTTTTTATATTTTTTTTTTATTTATTTTATTTTTTATTTTATTTTTATTTCACTTTATTTAATTTTTTTATTTATTTTCTATTTTTTTATTATATTGTCTTTGTATGTCTTTGTAGTTTTTTTTAATTACTAATATATTTTCTTATATTTATTTTTCTTTTCTCATATAATTATATATTTATATTTTTAAGAACTATTTTTTTTTTTTATAAATTAAATATTATAAATTTATGATTATATATTATCTAACTTTAGCTTTTTTTATATATTTATTTGAATTATTTTTTGTATTTAACATTTTTTTTATATTCTAATTTATAAATCAATATTACAAATATTATTTATTTTTAATATCTTCGTAAGAATAACTTTTTTTTATATTTCTTATATAAATAAATTTTTTTATTTAACTAATTATTTTGCATTTAAAATATATGTATATTTTTTTTTATTTTTTATTTATTAATTTTAAAATCATTTATTTTATTTATATTTTTTTTTAAAAAAAAATATTTAGCTTTAATTTCTAAATTAATTAAAAATATAATTGTTTTATTTATGATTATTTTATTTTATTATATATTCGTAAGTATATATTTATTAAATAAAGGATAAAAATTAAATCAAGTAATTAATTAATAAAACAATACTTTAAAATTATCAGTTTAAATTTGTTAAGCAAATAAAATTATTAATTGATACGTATTTTAATTTTATTTATTATTTAATCAAAATATATTTTATCTATATATATATATATATTTATATAAATTAATAACTATAAAAAAATATGGATAATTAATCTAAATGTGACAATTAAAAAAGTGGACTATTAAAAACATTTATCTTAATATTATATACAAATATAGTATTAAATATAGATAATGGAATTATACCAGCATCTTCTTAATAAATAAAAGATAACTTTAAAATAGATAATTCTTAGTTTGGTCTTTTGGGTACTTCAATGTATTTCGGAGTTATTTTCGGAGGTTTTTTTGCTGGGAAGTTATACTTAAAAAATAATTCTAAGACCATATTATTAATAGCAATTCTTTTTTAGACATGCACTTTGTATTTATTTACATTTTTTACTTAAGTTTATTTTTTGTTTGCTACAAGATTTCTTACAGGAATTTGCTAAGTAATTAAGAAAAGAAACAAAAAATTACATATATTTAAAAAAAAGTACTAAATTTAAAAATTAATGTATAAAAAAAATAAAGGTATTTTTATTAGTATTTTTCCCAGTATGGATTGACGTAAGAAATAAACAAATAAAAAAAATAAAAAAAATAAAAAAAAGTTAAAAGGAAGTTAAAAAAAAACACTATGGTTAACATGTCTTCATTTAGGGGTTCCATTAGGAATTTTTACAGGATATACATTAACATCATTAATATCATAAACATTAAATGTAAATAATAATACTATATATAAAAATTAAAAAAAATAATAAAAAAAAGTATAAATGGTCATTTTACATATAATCAATTTTAATAATAATAAGTTTCCTTTTAATATTAATTCATAAAACCGAAAAACTTTCCTTAATAAAAAATTAATAAAAAAAGCCTAAAGCATCCCCAAATAACTCTCCTGAAGCCTAAAAAAACCAAAGCATGATATACCAAATGGATCCTCCATATTCACCATACGAGATAATAGACGAAAACTATCAGTAACTAATCCTTGAGAAAGAGCAAAACATTTAATCAAAATCCTATTTTTAAAACCTAAAAGAGATTTTAAAGACACCCATATACCTCTTATCAATATCTACAATCAGTTTATTATATTTTATAGTCACCGGAATTCAATATTGGATGTCTGATTATTTCCAAAGGGTCCTAAACGTTGATAAATATAACACTATGGTGTCTTATTCTTTAGTTTCTTTAACTGCGCCTACTTCAGGAGTAGTTTTTGGTGGTATATTATCACATAAATTGGGAGGATATGAGCATTTTAATACTAAAAAAATCTGCTTAATATTATCTATTTTGTCTTCCTCAGTAGCCTGTCCAGTTCCTTTTGTTGATAATTATATATATGTGTCAATATTGATCTGGTTTTTATTATTTTTTGGAGCTGGAATGGTTCCTGGATTAACAGGGATGATGACTAGTTCTATTTAGAAATATTTAAGGCCTTTTGGAAATTCCTTTTTTTAAATTTTTGCGGGTTTGTTAGGGTTTTTACCAGCTCCGGCTTTATATGGAGTTTTTTGTGATAAAATAGGGCAAAGAGCTGGAATGTTTATGCTTATGTATGTTAGTTTTTTTGGAGTTCTCTTGAGTTTTTTGGTATTCATAGTAGGGTTTTTTGAAAAGAAAAAATAAGAAATAACAAATTAAGTAATAAAAGAAGAAGTAACAGAAGATGATAAAAGTGTAGGTGTTTAGATAAAAATAGATAGTACTATGAATGAAGAATACAAAACAAGATGTTGTAGTTAAAAGTAAAGTGAAAAATTTAATGAAAGTTCAGATATAAATATATTTGTTGTTAAAAAAATAAATCATCAAAATGATAATAATGAAATTTAAGAGGCATTTCTATAATGATAAACTAAAATAAGAGCTTTTTTTTATTTTTTATTACATTTTATGTTTATATTTTTTTTTTGAATATTATAATTCTTATATTAGATTATTTACTAATAAAAATCTTTTAATAAAATTATAAATTTTTTGAATATAGAAATTTTTAATATGATGTAAAATAAATTTCATTTTTATAATTATTATAAAAAAAAATTAGAAATTATATATATATATATATATATTAAAAATAATTATATATTTATTTATATATTATTTTATTAAATCTGTTTTTTATATTTTATTTTAATCTTTTATATATAAATAATAATTAATTTTTTTATTTATAAAATATAAAACAATAATAAATTTCACATAATAACATATATATTTATATTTTTATATTGTATATTTTTTTTTATTTAAATTTCTTTAATATAATTTTTATTTTGTTGATAAATATAAAATACAAAATAAAAATAAAAATTATTATATTTAAAGTATATCGGATAAAATGAATAGAATAATAAAACAATTTAACATAAAAAATATCCAATATTTTCGAAACATAGAAAAATAAAATTACTTTAAAAAGTTGTGTGAAGATTAAAAAGCTCAGATATCTAAAATCGATACTATAAACAATTTAAAAAAATAACCAAAGGATTACTTTTATTAATTAAGCATAGGATTATTTATAATATCAATAAATGTAGTAATATTTAATAAAGCATATAATATATTTAATAATTTTAATAATCCATATAAAAAACAATGAACATAATTATTATTTATTTATTTTTTTTATATTTTCTATTTAAATAAATAAAAAATGCAAATTTAAAAAATATATATTAATTTATTTATTTTTCTCAATTTTTCCAATGTAAACCAGCGCAAGCTTTTTCTACTTCCTCAATTGTTCTTGGGACATTCGTAAAATTGATATATCCAGTCTTTGTAATACAGATTCCATCTTCAAGCCTTACACCTCCTACTTCCTTATATTCTTCTATTTTTTCTTTTACCAAATATTTACATTATTCCTAATTATTTAAAGCTTTTTCAATAATAAGTTCTTTGAAATAACATCCAGGTTCAACAGTAATACAATTACCGGCCTAAAGAGTTCTTCTTGTTCTCAAATTTTTAAGTCCAGCCTAAGAATGTCTTTCAGGATGTCCTGGATTATATCCACCGACATCATGTACACACAAACCTTTTTTATTAATAAATTAAAAATAAATAGATATATTTAAAAAATAAAAAATACCAATAAAATGTCCTAATCCATGTGGGAAAAATACCGCACCAATTCTTTTTTCAATAAGTTCTTCCATTGGTGCATTTACAACAATACCGATATTAATCAAATGTTTAAGGATAGTTTTTTCAGCCAACAAATGCATATCATCCCATTAAACTCCTTCTTTTACATTATCCAAAACATTTTTATAAGCCTCATAAACTGCTTAATATATATGTTTTTATTTTTGAGTAAATTTTCCATTAGATGGGAAAGTAACAGTAATATCTGAGCAATATCCATTATATTTAGACCCCATATCGTTAAGAATCAAACAATTATCAGCAATCAATTTTGTATTAGCATTATAATGTAAAGTAGCATTCCCTTATCCACTTGCACATATACAATCATACGCCTTAGCTTTAGAACCGCATCTTTCTTAAACATGAAATTTAAATAATGATTCCATTTAATATTCTTTTAAATGAGGATATGTATTTTGCATTACACGAACATGGGCATCTGAAGAAATTTTATTTATGAACATTAATTATTCGATTTCTTCTGGGTGTTTGATAGTTCTTAATTCATTTAATGTATGATATAATTAATGTTTTACAATCTTGTATTTTTCCAAAAAATCAAATGTAGGCAATGAAGGACGTAGTCCACTGTCAGAATTTTCTCCATCATATAAATGTATTTCTGAAGGCTTTTTTTCTTCGAGGTATTTATTCAGTTCTTCTACATAAAAACAATCATTTATAGCATAAGTTTATCTATTTTTTTTTTTAATTTTTTTTTTTTTTTTTTTACTTAAAATAAGATTATCTGTTTACAACCATCCATATTTCATATGCTTCTGGGATATTCGGGCAAAACATAATAGCTTAAGAAGTATCGAAATCAACTATTCCATAACAATCTGTTTCTTATGCACCAAACAAATAATGAAAGTTAGCTTCTTATTAAGGCGTTTCTTCTATATCTTAATCTTGTATAGGTTTTGTTATTTCAGATTTAAATAAAGCTATAGAATTAGCAGGTAATTTATGTTGCTAGTGCATTGCTTGCGATAATAATTATCGTGTTTTTATATGGAATTCTTTTGGTAAAGGAAGTTAAATAGGAGGATTCAATAAATGTTCATTTTCTTTACAGGTGTGATTAGTTTACATTTTCTTATTTGTATAATCTTAATTTTTATTTAACAGTATTAATGTTAAAATTTTATAAATATAAAAAAAATATAAAACAGTCTATATAAATAATAAAAGAATATATAAAAATAAAAATTAGGTATATATCAATAACACGTAAAATTTTATTATAATAAATTCTTTTATAAATATAATATAATAAAACATGTTCATATAATATTATAAATAAGTATTAAAAAAATAACAAATACTTTAAAATTTGTATTTATTATTAATATTTTTAATTATTTTATTATAATATATATACATATATATTTTTTTAAAAATTTATTGCAATGTAAATAAAATATATTAGATAATACTATATTATATTATTATTATTATTAAAAAAATATTAAAATTGATTCAAAATAATATTTTTGCATAATGTTTTTAATTAAAAAAAAAAATAAAAAATTATTTTTGTTAATATAAATAAAAAAAAAATATATTTTATTAATAATAATTAATTAAATAAAAAAATTAAAAAAAAAAAAAAAAAAAAAATAAGTATACTAATAATGATATAAAATCCATAAATAATATAGAAAGATGAAATTTAAGTACATTTATTATTTAATTATATTAAAATAAATAATATTAATTTCATAAAATTAAAAAAAAAATATTTTTAAAATATACATATAAATATAATTTAAAATTTAATACTATTATTTTATTTAATATTTTTTTACCTTATCATAATTAATATATTTCAATAATAAAAAAAAAAAAAAAATTAAAAAAAAAAAAAAAATAGGATTTTTTCTTAACTGAAAAATAATTTAAATTAATTTCTGATTTATTACCGAAAAGTTATTCTTTACAATTTACAGAAAAATTAAAACGCAAAAAAAAAGCTATAAATTTTTACATAAATACTTTAGTTACACCTAAACCTTTAAAAAAAATTAAAAGAAACCACTCCTAAACTAAATATCCTAACAATTAAAATTACCAAAACCTATTAACATGTTTACAAAAACATCCCTAAGCTGGACCATTTTTATAACCTGTAAATCCCCAGTTATAAGGATGCCCTGATTATTTATAAATAATTACACATCCAATGGATTTATCTACAATATAAAATAACCTAAGATAAAACAAATATAGATCAGATAAATAATTTTTATAAGACATTCGTTAAATATGGTCTAACAGCTATATTTATAATCCAAAGTCTTCTTATTTATACTAAGTAACATTATAAATGGACTAATTTTTCGAATAAAAAGTACAAGAAATATTCCAAAATAAAAACAATAATCCTTTAGTAAATTTACACAATCAAGTTAATTAATTATAAAAGGAAATCTCTGGAATGAACTCTAAATCTAAAACACTGAAGGCTTTTAATAATTAAAATCTTTCATATTTTTCAACTCAAAAATAATAGAAAATTAATACTCCGATGAATCCAAATGAAAAAAAAACTCTTAAGTAAAATATACTTAAATTACCTGCTGATGCCTATACAGGAGTTTGGGAAATACTTAAACAAGAATGCAATACTAGAAATTAATAATTGTCTTTTGATATTGATGCTTTAAGTGTGAGAAAAGTTCGAGAACTTGAATAATATGTAAATATGAGACTTAATAAACACTAAAAAAAGTTAGTCAAATTATAATAAAAAACCCAAAAAAAAAAAAAAGGAAGCGATGAGGAAAATTCTATAACTTTATAAAATTAACCTTTAATTTAATAAGGTATAAAATTAAAATTATTTTTAATTTTTTTTTTAATATAAAATTAATTTATTTTCTTTTTATACTTTTAGAAAATAGTGGTGTTAATATTTCTTAAACTATTTGAATTAAAAATATTAAAATTATTTGAATCCTATATTTATAAATAATAAAGAAAAATATTCATTATTTTCCATAATTATTAAAAAAAATATTCGAGTAAACATATTAATTACTTTTATTTTTTATTCGTTTATTTTTTATTTTTTTTTTTCTAATAATAATAATAATTTCCTTTATTATATATATTTTTTTTTTATTTATTTTAAATTTTATATGAAAAAACTAAAAAATAAAATTTGTTTCATAAAATATTCATGTATTTATTTAAAATATTATTGCGGATGAAAAAATAAAAAATTAAGAATAAAAAAAAATGTATAAAATATTAAAAATTAATATCATATTATTTAAAAATAATTTATTATACAAATAAAATAATATTTTATATATTATTAATTAATAATTTTTTTATTTATGAATTATTTTTTTTTCTATTATTTAATTTTATTAAAGAAAAAATAAACATAGTTGAATAAATACATTATCACTTAAAATTTTAAACATAATATAAAATATAGATAAAATAGTATAAATCAGTTTAAAATTTATTAAAAAGTAATATGCTTAATATAATTATTTGATTATTTTATTTCATCATTCAAATATTTTATGGAAACAATATAAAAAAATGTATAATATTATATTTATATATTAATTAATTATAATTTTATTTTAAAATATCTATTATTAAAAAAAACTTTAATATTTCTTATATATTTATATTTTAAATATAATATCATTTAATAATGTTCTTATTTAATAAAAAATATAAAAAAATTGTTATAAAATTTGAATTTTAATAAAAATTTTCTTTTAATTTTTTAAAAATACAAAAGATTTATATTTTAACAAAATTTTTAATTTATTCCAAATTAATTATTAATTTGTTATATTTAATAATTTAGAAATAAAAATTGAATAAAAATATTTAAATTCTTTTAACAAATATTTTGTGGCGTTCAATATTCTATAATATATTTATTTAGAAAATATAATCTTTACTTTATGTAGAAAAATATATATATATATAATAAGTATTTAAAAAATATTAAAAATTAATATAATGAACTAAACATTTATATTATTATATATACTACTAATAATTATAAACTTTAAAAATTTATTTTAAAGTTTTTCAAGATTATATAACCTATATTGTTAAACAAAGGCAAGAACTTATGTAGTTCTTACCTATGCATTTCCCCTTAACATTTGAACCTTAAAAAGTTCAATATATGTACACTATAAAAAATTTTGTTTTGCTTTAAAAGTACACTCTAGTAGGATAATGGCGAACTCACGTAGATAGATGTTCCAGCTCATTTTGAAGAAGGATGAAACATAAGGAGAAAAAATCTTAAAGAAATTGTTTTACTTTTAGTAATAATAAACATTAGTGAGTAAGTAAAGAAAAATTGTGACAAATCTAGTATATTTCAAACTGGGAATAAAAATGTGAGAATATTCATTAAGATGGTTTTTGTTGATGTTATAAGGACTGATTGGTATAAATAATGGCTTAATTAAGACATTATTTTAAATAAAGATGAAAAAGGAGTTAACAATAACCTTGATTATATAAAGAAACTTGTGAGTTTTTAGATTTTAAAATTTCTACTATGCTATGGACATGAATAAACAGATTCGGTTAATAGATTTATGATTTATATTAATATTTTTAATTTAGAATTATAATTATTGTAATATAATAAGTTCTAAATTGATCTTCTAATTAATTTGGATTAAGTTCCATGAATTCAGGTCTTTGGTTTTTGTTACTCTTCCTAAACCGAAAAATAGATAAGGGTTTCCGGTTTGATTTTATGCGATTATTGATGAAGATAAGTAAGATATTATTATAAAAAATAATGATTATAATTTGATAATTTTAGTTTTTTTATATGAAAATATTTTTATGTGAAAATAAAATTAATTATAAATACTTTTATTATATTATTAAAAATATTTTACAAATATATATAATTATTTAATTTTTTTTATTTATTAAAATTAATTAATTTATTTTTATTTGATATCTAATAATTATTATAACAAGTAATTATTCTAAGATAAAAGAAAAAAATAATATAATTCATAATATTAATTGAATTAAATTAAACAAACAAATAAATAGATAAATATAAAATATAAAATAAATTTGAAATAAAAAAAAAAAATTAAAAAAACTTAAAATATGTAATATTAATTCTTTCATCCAGTTTACTTAAAAGAGCAATAAAAATTTACATTCTTAATGGTAATAATAGAAGTATTTTGCTTATTCAACCTTTACTTTTTCGGTTCTTATGATTTCTCAAATACTGAAAATCACCGTTTTCAAATATGACAGGGTGCAAATTTGATGATATTCATAGGATTCGGACTATTAATGTCTTTTTTACGCAACTATCTATTAAGTACTCTAATATTAACATTTTTAGTTGCTTTTATGTCATTTTAAATATATCCAGTATTCTCTCAAATAATCAACTGTTCATGGCATTTAGATATTCCATATCAGATCATGTTCAATGTTCGAACATTAGCACTAACATCTTTTTCATCAGCTACTGTTTTGATAAGTTTTGGAGCATTAATAGGCAAAATAACGCCTTTTTAATTAATGCTGATGACTTTAATAGAGACATTTGGATATTGCATAAACGAAAAAATCGCATTTGAAATGGGACTTGCAGATGTAGGAAGTTCAGCAATAATTCATATATACGGAGCATTTTTTGGCCTAGCAGTATCAAAAATATTATCTCCAAAAGAAGCTTTTGAGAACAAAAAAACAGAAGCTAATTATATCTCTGACTACATGGCAATGGCTGGAACTTTGATTTTATGGGTCTATTGGCCTTGTTTTAACGCAGTCCTTACCGAAGACAATAGCGAAACATAAAATAGAGTTTATGTAAATACCGTTTTGGGGCTATGTGGTAGTTCTTTTATTGTATTTATTTGCACCATTCATTTAAGAAATGGTTAAGCTAAATTTAATATGGTTGATTTATAAAATGCGGCTTTAGCTGGAGGTGTTGCTATTGTATGAAAAATTAAAAATATTTATTTATATTTATATAATTTTAGGGTACAAGTGCTAATATGAATATTACACCTGGCACAGCTGTAATTATAGGTATGTTGGGAGGATTAGTATCAAATTTCGGATACGCTAAATTATAAGGTTGGATTCTATAAAATATTGGTATACATGATGTTTGCGGTATTTTAAATTTACATGGATTACCAGGAATTATAGCAGGAATTTCAGGATTTATTATTACTACGAATGCAGATTAATCTATGGATAGTCCTGAAGTTTTAGCTCAAATATATCCTAAATATAATTAATAATATTGGGATGCTTCTAGATAGAGTATCATATAATTAAGCTTTTTATTGATAAGCCTTTTTTCATCTATTGGGTTAGGTCTAATGACAGGAACAATCCTTAAATACACAGGGAAGCTTTAAACTTATTTTTATGATGATAAAGAATATATCTAATTATAAGAATATAAGTATGAAGATTTAGAAGAATTAGTCAATAAAATTGCTGAATTAGGGAATTAGGTTTAATTTTTAAATGATGATGAAAATAAAGAGAATATTGAAATGAAAAAAATAAGCAATAAATAAAATATTACAAATAAAGAATAAAAAAAAGAAAATGATATTTAATAATTATTGATTTGATTTTTTTATAAATAAAAATAAGATATATAGAAAAATGGAAAAAGAAAAATATATATATATATAAAATAATTAAAAAATTTATATATTCATATATATATATATATATATATTTATATAATTATTTATTTATATATATATATATATATATATATATATATATACATATATATATGTTTATAAAAATTAAAAATACTTATTTCTATTATTTTTATATTTTTTTTTATTTTTATTTTTATTTTTAATTTTTTTTTTTATAAATTTAATTTTACCTTTTATTTATTAATAATTTAATTTTTAGTAATTTTTTTATTTTATTTAAATTATCTAATATATTGTATTATATTATATTTTTTTATGATTTAATCTTTTAACTATTTTAATTTTTTATAATTTATAAAAAATAAATTAAAATACAAATTAGACATAAAGAATTTTACTATTAAATATTTAAAAATGGGTTAGAATAAAATTTAAAATAATAATAATTCTTAAATACCTATATATAATCTTTAATAAATAAAAAATGAAAAAAATATTAAATAAATTATCATTTTATATAAAAAGAAAATAATATTAATTCTATTTTTAATAATGTATAATAAAAACTTCAAAATATAAAAATAAAATAAAAATAATAATGAATATTTTCTTTATTTATACTTCTTTTTAGCTATTAAAAACCTTTTAATTATTCCAAAGCTACCATTTTTTTACAAATTTTTTTATAAATAATCCTTTTTAAAATAAGTTGAGTAAGTAGATTTTAAAAATCAGCAAGATCTATTATTAAAAACAGCAAAATTTTTATTGCTATTATTTTTTAGAATATAAATAAAATGAAATTAATTTAATTGATTAAGAATATATAATTTAATTGATTAAGAATATATAACATAAAGTATAAATTATTAAATTTAAAATAATTAATCATTTTTCAATTTGATATATTTCCTAAAAATATTTGATGAAATACGAATATATATAAATTATAAAGTAATAGAAGAAAATATATCACTTATTTTATTTATTAGCCATGTCTCAGTAACGAAAAATAATTCTAATAGAAAATGCAAAACATTTAATCAAAAATAAAATAAAAAACCATAATAAATAGCTTTTAAAACAAGAAAATAAAAGGAAAAAAATTAGCTGCATTTCAAGGATTAAAATAAGATTTCTTTTAAACAAAGCAAATATATAAAATATACTAAAATTATTAAGTAATTCTAATTTAGATTCTTATAATAGAAATATTTTCGAAAATAATTATTTGATTTTACCTCCTTTTCAATGAAATAAATCAATGGATATATTAAAGAAGATGCAATATATTTAAAAAAAGAAGAAAATAAAAAAAATAGTTAAATTTAACTATATCCAAATATTTTTTTAAAAAAAATACTAAAAAATCCAAATTAATATAAGTTTAAATAGATATAAAAAATCATGTTTAATAAAATATTATATTTTCTAAAAATTATTTTGAATTTAGATAATATTTTTTTTAAATGTAGCTTCAGGCCTTATTTATAGAGAATATGTGTTTAAAATTATATAAAAATTAAAATAATTTTTATAGAATATTTGATAAATAAAAATATTATGAAAAAAATGAATCATAAAATTTAATTTTTCTTTAAAAGAATTGTTTTTAGGTTTTATATTTAAAAAATATTTAAAAAAAAAAAATTAGTGTATATGTTATTAAATATTTTATTTAAAAAAAAATAAAAAATAATTTTATATATATATATTAATAAATATAATATATCAATATAAAAGTAATATTTGATATATAAATAATTAATTTTTAAATAAATTAAATTAATTATTAACGGGATTTATTATTAACATAAATCTAAAAACATAAATTTATTAATTAAAAATCTTTCTAAATTTCTAAAATTCTAAAAATAACTGATTAATAAGATAAATTAATAATGTCTTAATTTGCTAATATTTTAATATATAAGCCAGGAAGGAAATGGATAAAAAAAAAGAAATAAATAATATAATGAAACGTAAAACTTTTATGACTTTTAAAGAATTTAAAAACAAGTATTAAAAAATAAAAAAAGCAAAAAAAAATAACAAAAAAAGATTTATATATTTAATAATAATAAAAAAAAGTAAAATTATCAAAATCTCCAAAATATATTTTAAAAATAATTAAATATCTAGTTATAAATAATAGATAAAACCATATTTCTCTTTACTAAACATAACTATATAGATATAACTTTCTTTTGATTTAAGAGTTAAATATGAGAGTGAAAGCATTCACTAAAAGATATTATAAAAATCAATTAAAATTGAAATTAAAATAAAACTTTTATAAAATACTAAAGAAGATAATTTCTTAAAAAAATTAAAACTTATACTAAAATCTTTTAATAATTTATTATTTTGAAAAAATATACAATTCATTTAGAAATAGCTTAATTATTGTTAAAACTGATACACATAAAGAAATTATATAATAATATAAGAGAATATATATGAAATTTACGATTAAAACTTAATAAAATTATATATTTTTAAAATATAAAAAAAGTTAAATTTTATATTCAGAATCATCTTTTTTTCGGCTTTTGATTTCTTAAAATTGTAGCCTAAAATGAAAGATGCTCCAAAAAATATATATTTTATATAAAATTAACTTAAAAGTAAATTTTTTTATATTAATTTTTTTTATTATTAAGGAAAATAAATTTTTATTTATTCATTTTTTCAAAATTTTTTTGTGAATAAATCATAAACAATTATTAAAAATTCGAAAAAGCCTATTTTTGCCTTACTTCAATAATTTTAAAAATAAATAAATAGGAGATTTCCAAAAAAAAAAATATAGGCTATCATATGGATCATTTTTAATTATATTAATTTATTAATTTAATTCTTAATAAACAATTTATTTATTTTTCTTATATCCGATTAAATTATAGTCTAAATTAATTTTTTTATGAATCAATGTAATATATCATTTCTGGATTTAACTATCATTTTATTGTTTCTTATAAAATAATAAAAAATAAAATAAAATATATACTAAATAAAATATATACAAGATAATATTAAAAATTTATTTACAAAACATTATTAAATAATAAAATTTAATTAAATATTAAAATATAAATTAAGCAAATAAAAAAGATAATAAATTCAGTCAAAATAAAAAAAAACATTAACTTTATATAAAAAAGTTAAAAAATAAAATAAAATTATGAATTGCATAAATGAAAAACTATCAATATATAATATATATTATTAAAATAAAAAAAACAAATATATAACTAAAAATAAAAATAAATAAAATAAAATGTAAACAAACGACTAATTACAAAGAGTAAATTAAAAAGGAAAGTAAAACATATTAGAAACAATAGTACTAACCAAATCATTTGTAAAGTAGTCCAAAGACTATAAATTTCGAGATTTTACAAATATTACATCAACTCAGGATTTAAAATAAGCCACACAAACGTACTGTAAATAATTTTAAGCATCAAATACATTTCAAAACCGTTCTTTTAAGAATACATTTTACGGTTTCAATCAAAAAACCAACCCCTAATATAACTAATAAGATTAATATTATTAACTAAACACAAAACCTTACATAGAAAAAATGTATATATCACCAAAAACATACTAATCAACAAAGGCGGATGCATATGGTTTAGAGTTTCCCTAATTATAGGAAAAAACTGAGAAAAATAATACCTTTTACCTAACAGAAAACTTTAAGTTAGCAAAAAGCACTAAATCTGAGAGCGATTAAAGTATCGGATGTACATCTTTTACAACTATATAGAAGTTAAATTTGAACCGGTTTAATAAAAACAGGAATAATTAGAAATATATAAATATTAATAATTAATAAATATAATAAAATAATAATGTATAAGTATTAGTCAACAATTAAAAATATTTACAATATTAAAAAAGTTACAAAAATATTGCTTGTATAATTGAATAAAATAAATATTTTAAATCTCAAAATAAAATAGAAGAAGCAATGCTCTCCACTACTTTATTGAATCGAAGTTTAATGCCTAGACAATTAGGACTTATGCCCCCATTTAAATAAAAGTAGAAGTTTTTATAAAATTACTACATAAAATAATTAAATAAAGACTTCAAAAAAAATTAAGAATTCATATAAAAAAAGCTAAAAAATTAGAAATTAAAAATCAATATTTCATATTTACATATCGCCCAATATGTTGAAATGGTTTCAAAAGCACTACTTCATTCTGATTTTTAAGATTTATGGAGTATAAATATTTCCAATAACCAATTAACAGGACCTTCAGTACTTAAAATTTCCACAAGTCTTCCAGAGACTATTAAAAGTATTAACATTTCTAATAATCTGATAGGTCCAACTGGCTTTTTTGGCATAATGCCTTTATTAAATTCTAAAAAATATAACACTTTAAGAAGTTTGAACTTAGAAAACAATAATCTATCTGATTTAGGTCTAATGCCAATTCTAAAAGGAATATACTAAAATATGTCCTTATTTATTTTAAATATTTCAAATAATAAACTAACAGACCACGTAGCCTTCGAAATAAAATCATTGTTAATGAAAAACTCGTATTTATAGGAAATATATTTAAGATGGAACACATTTTCCTCTAAAGGAGGTCTATAAATAGCAGAAGGTTTAAAAGAAAACCTAAACCTAAGAGTTATAGACTTATCGCATAATGGTTTAGGTTCTATCCCATCTTTAAAATGTAGCTTAAAGATAATCCAAAGCTGCAATGTATAAGGATCGGGAGTTCGACATTTAGACCTATCTTATAATTAATTTAAAGTCTCCGAGTGCTAAGAAATGTAATAGGCTATAATCCCAAACAAAACCATATATGGGCTACATATCGAAGGCAACGAATCACACGCTTTGGTAGATTCTAGAGGTTTTCTACACATTCCTGATTCTTATATTTTGCATTAAAAAAAAAGCCTAAGTTCTTAACAATTATACCCAAGAAAAATCGAAAACGTAAAACTTAAAGGATTTAATAAAATGCAAAATTTTGATTGCAAATAAGTCGATAATTGTTGGATTTGTGATGGATGGTTTGAGGTAAAATTCGAAATAAAAGACACTTCAAGTGATCTTTTTGGGGGAGAGCCAGTTTTTTTACACTTAGATTTTGATAATTATGTACCTGTATATATGGATAGAGATATCGAAAATCCCAATATATTTCAAGTTTACAGAATGTGTCCCCCCAATAGGACTGTGAGTTTTTTTTTCACTGATCCTTGTAAAAATGTTGCCTATCATTCAAGAGAATACGACAATAAACCTTTCGAAGTTTTACCTGAAAGCGGTTTAAAAATTTGCGAAGAAAAAAATGAACATGGTGAAATCATCAAAAAATTCAAAGTAAAATACTTAGATTCAACCGTAATGATATACGAATGTCCTTCAATGATTAATTACGTTGACACTTTTTTGGAAAAACACATTATTAATAAAAATGATTTCGAACCAAAAGTAAAAGCCATACCCAGACAGCCTGAAACTTACTTCAGAATTACTAAAACAGACTAATGGCATCGAGGAGTATCCCTTTTTAGAGATTATGTAGCTGATTCAGCCGCTTTAGACGCTAAATGTTTTGAATTTGACTGGGGAGTGAGTAAATTACCTAAATTATTTTCTAAAGGAGGCGATATTGAACTATGTAAATCTATAATGAAAGCTCTTTATCCATATATAAGGATAGTTTATAAATATTTATCTTGTTAAGGTTTGTAAAACGAAATATATTGCATATCGCCGAATATATTCACAACATTCATCCAAAAAACAGGAGTAATAGCAAGCAATTAACAAAATAAAGATCTTCCTAATTTCATTCTCGCGGATTCCGATTTATTATTTGTGGCATCCTCCACAGTTGCTTAGAAAATAAAAACTTATCGAAAACCAGACAAAGTTTTAATCAGAAATGAATTTTTAGAACAACTAGGAAGAATATCTTAAGAGAAGTATTTTTCGTAAAGAAATTAAATAGCTTAAATGAATAGTTAAGGCCTAAGATTATTCTTTAATGAGGAAAATTTAATCGATCATTTTTTAGAATATGACTCGCCCTAAGAATGGAGAGTTTCCAGATATTGGCTTGAACCATGCGATATTGTGATGAAAAAATATTTAAATTTTATAAAGATTTTATGGAATTAATGGGCTGATTACAAAAAATAAGAAAAAAAATACTTTTCGACTACTAAATCTATGTCAGTATATGAATTTAGAGACATGGTTTATAAATATGAACTTTTAGATGAACGCTTATAGGAAAGAGACATTATTATTTCCTATAATTTATCCATGATGACCTAAGTTGATGAACTTAATAATGATAGATTTATTATGATGTCTTTTGTAGAGTTTTTGGAAGCTTTGGCAAGGCTTTCTGAGAAAAAAAGCATGATCCCTGTAGGGGAAAGAGAAGAAGAATATAATGAAGACGAAAGATTTTAGATAAAACTATAGTTTAAGATTGAAAGCCTACTTCATTATATGAAAAAAAAAAACGAGTATTTTAATAGTAAAGAATATATAAAACAGTAATAACTACTTATCACTAATCCTGGGTAGTAATAAAATATTAGCAATAATGTATCTAATATGTAGAATTCAAATATTTAATAATATTAAATTGTTGGATAAAGTAATTTAAATACAGGAATGGGAGATGGGGAGAGAGTTATTAAAGATTTCACGGAAATTAATTTTATACAAAAGAAAATTATGAAATAAGAAGTTGTTTAAAAAATGAAAAGCGATGCAAAAGAGAAAATCAAAGGCTTGCTTGATAATTTTAAAAATGTTGAATAAATTTAAAATAAATAGGATGGAATATAAAATTAAAATTATAATTAGTAGTAACATAGTAATTTATTATAATAATAGTAAAATTAAGATTAATGATTATTATATATATTTTTTTTTTTATGTTTATTAAAAATTATAAAATTTATATATATTTTAAATCTTTATTAATAAATACTTTATATTTATTTATTATAATTTTTTTATACTATTATTTATTTTTATTTGGCTAAAAATAAATATTATAAAATTTATTTTTATTTAGTAAATAAATATATCAGATTAAATATATAATTTATAATTAATTTTTAATATATTTTATATAATTAATTTTATTATTATTTTTATTTTATTTTATTTTATTTAGTTTTATTTATTAAATATATAAATAAATAAAATTTTTAATAATTATTATTAATTGTAAATAAAAACAAATATTTTTAATTTATATGAAATAAATATGATGATAAGATTTATTTTATTTTAAAACAAAAAATCTTAACCAAATGATAAAATAAAATAAAATATTAAATAAATCAATTAGATTTTAAATAAATATTGAATAATTAAATATATATAAAAGATAGTAAATATATATACATACATATAAATATATATATATATATATATATATATATATATATATATATATAATATTCTCTTTATTAAATATTATTTTCTATTAAATCAAAAATTAAATTAAAATATATAAAATAATAATTAAATCAATATTTTATATATTATTATATATAACAAATATAAATATTGTAAATTATTTTAATGAGTTAACCTCTAAACAATTTAATTTATATAAACAAACTTATATACGGAAGTTACATAACTAAATATTACAAAAAAAACAATAATATGAAACATAAACGAATATTTTATATACACGAGGATGATATGCGTTATTTATAATGGATATCACCTCGAAAACAATATACATAATCTCGAATATACTTAAACGATATTTATGACATAAAATACGAGTAAGACAAATAAAAAGTATTCATAAAAACTCCTATAAGAGAACTAATATTAGAATTTTAAAATAAAATTGAAAAAGAAGATTTTATAAAAGCTTTAAATTATTTCCGTAAACAAGCAAAACATTATGATTAGATGTAAAAATAAAAAATAAAATAAAAATAAAAAAAGTAAGTGAATAAAAAAGAGATAATATAAAGCATGAAGCTGATATGCTATTTATACACGCAGACAAAGACGGAAATATGAATTTAAATTTATAAGAAATAAAATAAATCTTAAAAAAAATGTAAATAAGTATAAATAAAGAATACCTAATAAAGCTTTTTTAAGAAAATGATAAAAACTAAAACGGACAAATAGACAAGAAAGAATTTGTTGAAATAATCCGAAAACTATCTCGAAAGACCGAAATTTAAAATATTTTTTAAAAATACTGTATTCAATATACTGGAAAACAAGAAGATGACACTAAAAGCTTAATGACAGTAATCCAATACTAAAATTTTAGCAAAAATGAATAAAAAGAAAGCATTTCTCTTTTAGAAACTATACATATTTTTAAAAGTGTAGCCCATGAACACTAAGAGACTTTAAGAATTTCCTTCCAATAATTCTCCGAATTGATTTTTAGTGAAAAAAACTCAATTTTTCATCCCAAAAATGAATAAGTTTACCAAGATATGGACCAACCATTAACCTCTTATTATATTAATTCTTCGCATAACACATATCTACTATCTAACTAATTGACTGGTGATTCATCTACTTAAGCTTATATTAACGCCATCTAAAAAGGGTGTAGGTGTTTAGAATTAGACTGTTGGGATGGAGATGAAGGTGAGCCTATAATCTACCATGGATATACTTTAACATCTAAGATTTTATTCAGAAAAGTAATCGAAGTTATTAATGAAAACGCTTTCAAATATTCTGAATTTCCTTTAATTTTATCATTTGAAAATCATTGTTGTGCTAAAATGTAAATAAAAATGGCATAAATTTGTGTAGAAATATTCAAGGATAAATTATATAAAGTGCCTGAAGATTGGGAATCTATTTAACATTATTTATCTCCAAACAAGCTAAAAATGAAAATAATAATTAAAAATTCAGGTAAACTAGAACAAGCGATAAATAAAGATGTTTTTTTTGATTAACTTCTACTTTAAAAAGCTTAAATAAACGATGTAAATGAAGATGATGAAGCCGAAAATTTAGTTTTAAAAAATTAAAAATAATTTAATAATTAAGACTATTATATGCAAATTATCAAAAACAGTTAATGTTTACCTTTAGAAATATAGCAGAAATAACAAAAAAAGAAAAAAATAGTAGAGTAAAAAAATTAGGGTAAAAAATGCACTATTTTTCTTTAAAAAAGCATCAATTAACTTCTTACTACATAAACTTCAAATTAAGAACAAGAAAACATTACTGAATAAGATGAGCCTATTATCTAAAAACAAATAGAATTATTAAAGCATAACATAAAAGGATAAAGTGAAATTTAAATAAAAACATCTAATAAAGTACAAGAAATGCCACAATTAATCAAAATAGCATCAATGTTTGGCTGCAAAATGAGCCTAAATGACTCAAAAGAAAATGTTGGCACATAAGTTCTTTAGATGAGGCAAAATTTTCCATGTACTACAAAAAATTTATGTAGGAATTGATTGAATTCACTTCTAAATATTTCATTAGATTATATCCAGCTGGAATTAGGTTCGACTCTTCAAACTATGACCCTTTAATAGGTTTTTTGGGGGGATGCTAATTGATAGCTTTGAATTTCTAAACTTTTGATTTGCCCTTATTTTTATATTTAGCGAAATTCCAAGAAAACGGAGGAGTTAAAAGTGGTTACATTTTAAAACCTGAAATTTTATTAAAACCGGAAAAATATATTTCATTAGAATAAATATAAAATTAAAGCTAAAAATATAAATTATTAGTGCACAAAAACTTAAACCAAAAATATAAAATGATGGATCTTTTATAGTAGATCCTTATGTTTAAGTTTTTGTAAGAGGAAAACCAATAGACGAATAAGAAAATCCACCTAAAAAAACAAAAACTATTAGTGATAATGGATTTCATCCTGTTTGGGAAGATTAATAGGAAATTTCATTTCAATTTTTTCAACCAGAGTTGGCTTTTTTGTTTTTTAGAGTTATGGATAGTGATGTGTTTGCAGATACTTAAATTGGGATTTATTGTTTGCCAGTTGAACAAATTAGAGAAGGATATAGAGTTGTACCTTTAATTGATATTGATAATCATTAAATTATTAAAAAAAGTTTTTTACTTGTTAAAATTTAAAGGGAAATTTTATGATTAGTTTATTTTAAATATTTTTAGTTATTATTCATATTTTTATTTAATTGTAGTTAGTAATTACATTAATTTGTATGTATATAATATAAAGATTTATATTTTTTAAAAATAATTAAATTTTTATTTATATGTTTATAAAATAATTATATATATATTTTTTATGATATTAAAATAAACTTTTTAAAGTAAATATTTATAAATAGATTTATATTTATTATTAATTATTTATATTTAATTAATTTATTTAATAAATAGTTATTAAATTATAATATTTAAAAATACAATATATTATAATATTATATAATAATATTATTATTTATAAATATATTATATTATAAAATAATATATTCCAATTAAATAAATATATTGAAATAAATAGTTTTTCTTAGTTTTCCACGTATTAAAAGCATAAAGAAATTAAATTATTAATATATAATCAAATTTTACAAATAAATTTAGAATAAATAAAAAAATAAGAAAAAATTCTTTATCAAATTATATAAAAAAAACTTAAAACAAATATATATATCTAAAAAATCAAAAAATAAAAATAAAAAAAATAAATACTTAAATAATAAAAAAAAAAAAATAGAAAAAAAAAATGTCACTTTTAAAGTAACTAAACGATGCCGGTATTATGTGCTGGTTTGAATCAAAAAAGAACAGTAATTGTTTCGCTACTGCAACCCGTCCATCCTTTAATATAACTGAATAAACATCTTAAAACCCAACTCCCAAGCTTTAAATATTCACATTTGATGTAGCAGACAAGAATTTAGAACCAACCCTATTAGGAAAAACATACATATAATAGAATGCAACATCAATAACATGGACAACATTTGGAGAAGACTCATCCTAACATCCGTTCGGTCTTATAATAATAGGAACAGAAGACGGATCTGTAATAATATATGATGCACACTAAATAATTCAAAGTTACAAAAGAGGAGAGCATGAAAAATAAGTTGAAATTGGAAAACTTGCTCACATAAAAGAATATAATACTCCCGTAAATACTATAGAATATAATTCCTTAAAACCTAATCTTATAGCCATGGGGGCTGAAGACGTCCTTGTAGTTGACATATCAAAAGACGTCACTAACCCCGACATAATATCTCCAGGAGAACCAAACTACCACGAAGGATCAATAATAACATCAATTTCTTGGAATAAAAAAGTTCCCCATATTCTTGCATCTGCTTCCAATAATGGAGTAGCAGTAGTTTGGAATTTAAAAACTTCCCAAGTAAGTTTCCAAATAAACGATAATAGTAATTTTTAATTGCAATCATAATCTTAAAAAAGACACTTATCCCTAGCCTGGAACCCAGAAATTCCTTTATAATTCGCTATCACTTATGATGACGAGAAAAAACCAGAATTACAAATTTGGGATTTAAGGCATCCTTAAGGACCTGTCATTTTATTAGAAGAAGGACACACTAAAGGAATTTAAACATTAACTTGGTGCACTTCTGACCCTTCTCTGATAATTACAGCAGGATTAGATAATAAAGTAGTTTGCTGGAATGTTAAAAACAAATAAATAGTCTCTCAAAATTTACTTGATTATGAAATTATTAACGCTTAATGGTCTAAAATACCTTCGGTTTATAGCATTGTTTCATCTTCTGGTTAAATACAAGTTTTAACTCTTAATTCAGATAGTATAACTGCTTATCCACCTAAATGGTATTAACCACCTGTTGGAGCTACTTTTGCACCAAATGGAAATATATTATACTTTAGTGTAAAAATAAAATAAAATATATATATATATATATATATATATATATATATATATATATATATATTTTATTTTTAATTTAAAAAGGAAAATACATAATAAGAAATTAAATAGAAAATATTATAAAAAGCATAAATTTCTCAAGAACTTTAAGCAGCTTTATAAGAATTAGAAATAGTAATAGATGATACAAACCCTTCCTATTTATGCGAATGGAAATTTTAAAGAATACCCACCGAAGATACATTCGAATAAGATTAATGGCGTTTATTAAAAGGCATCGCTTTAAATACAAATAAAGACATCCTGGAATCTTTAGGCTTTAAAAGATAAGAAATAATACGAAAAGCAGAAACTTATACTGGAAAAAAACATCATGAGAATTTAAATTAAAACTAGACTTAAGCGAATAATAATTTTTAAGAAAAAGCACATAAAAATTCTTAAAGACAAATAAAACATGAATTCACTTCAGTTGATGATGCTGAAAGTTTTTTTGATAATTTGAATTTATAACAACAAGTATAATCAAATACTCCCTCTAACTAAAATCAAAACAATTAATAAATCAATAAAAAATTATTATAATCATAATAAGAAGAGGAAGTTTTCTAAACAGAACTAGTTTCAAAAAACATAAATTGGGATTCAGGTATAGAACGAATTATTAAGGAAAATATGATTATTGGAAATTACGAAGGAACAATTGATTGTGCTTTAAAATGCGGAAGAGTTGCTGAAGGACTGCTTATTGCTTATAGTAAAGGCGAATAAGCGTTCAAAGCTACCATGGATGAATATTTTACATTTTAAACTGATTCTTTTATCAAACAAGTTTTCCGAAATCTCATTAAGGACGACATAAATGGCCTTTCGGAACACTACGATCTCAAAAGTTGGAGAGAATGTGCCGGGTTAGCAATAACTTCTGCTAAAAACAACCAAGAATTTCAAGAAATAATGAACAAACTTGGCGAAAGATTCATAGACGAAAAAAAAGACTTCTAATCAGCAGTCTGCTGTTTCATTTTAGCTTAAAACTTCCCTAAACTAGTACAAATATACACTTAATTAATAGAAGAATAACCCCAAAAAAATCAAATTTATATGTAAATTTCATGCACTCAAAAATTAATACTCCTCTCTAAAATCATCCTTTAAAGAACCAGAAACGGAAAATATGACAATCTTCTTCTTTCTCTATCTAAACTCGCTCTTTAAAAAAATATGCAAATTCTATCTTATAAAATACTCGAATGTGCAATTACTCCTTTAAATTTTAAGATTGCTAAATTAAAAGATTTCCTTTATAACGTTTACCCAGAAATACTATAAGCTAATTACACAAAACCATAAACACCTTATTCGACTTTAAATATATAGATAACATGCAAAATAGTCAAAAACAACAATAACAACATTTAAAAAAATATTATTGCAAGTACGAATTCTCCTATATAACCACATTATACATCTAATTAAATTTTCCAAAACAATCCTAATAAAAACATAATTGAAAAACAGCAATAATAATAATAAAATGAAAATACAAAAGCGAAACATATACTAAATCCAAATGATAACCTTTAAAGTTAAAAAGAAAAAAATCTTCCTCCTCCAACTAATAAATTTGCACAAAATTAAAATCTAAAAAATCAAGTAAATGCTCCACCTCCACCTGTACCAGTATAAAACATATAATAATAACAAGTACCTTATCAACCTTAAAATAAGACTTAAATGTAAGCATAATTACCTCAAATGTAACCTATGTAATATAAATAATAATAATAAATATCTTAAATTTAATAATTCGTTCCTCCAGTTTAAGTGCCTTAAAATTAATAAAAAACGTTTGTTCCGCCATAACAATTTAAATAATAATAATAATAATAATAATAATAATAATAATAATAATAATAATAATAATCTTAAGTTTCTTAAAATAGTTTCTCTTCACATAATTAATTAAATTAAGGAAATTTAAGTAATAAGAATATTATTACTGGACCTCCCCCACCAGTCGTTAATAGTTAATAAAAAACATCTAATATAAGTAATGTTGAAAAGTTTAATCCTAGTTAGGAATAAAAAATGCTTATTTAAGGATGCTTATAATCAAATTTATTTATTTTTGATTAAATTGATATTAAAAAGAAAGATGAACATGCATAAAATATTAATTAGATGAATATTTTATTAAATAATTCTGATTTAAAAAAAGAATAAGTTGAATATTTATATGAAATATGTAAAGAAATTACTAATGGATAAGTAAATAATGCACTTAATTATCATTAAAAATTATGCAAAATCGATTTTTCAGTGCATAAACATTGGTTGAATACACTTAAACGTATTATTGTCAAAAAATGAATAAAAAATAATTTATATTAATTTTTTTTATTTATTTTTAACAAATATATTTTTTTTTTATTAAATAATACAGGATATATTATTATTTATTTAATAAAAAAATATAAAATATGATTTTAATACTGTTAGAATTAAAAAGTAATTATTAATTTTTTCAGTCATTAAAAAAAAAAAAAATGTTATTAAAAACTATTAAAAATCAATTATAATTAATTATACTTATATAATTATAAAAAAATAAGTTATATGCAAATAAAATATAAGTAAACAATCCTTTAGTTTATTTTTTGTGAATTTAGTTTTTTATTTAAATAATTAAATAAAAATAATATTATTGATAAAAATATATATTAAAATTATTTCTTTTATTTTTCTTAAAATATTTTTTTTTTTATAATTATTTATTTATCTAAATAAATTTATATATAATAAAAATTTTAACTTTTATAAATTTTAAATATATTTGTATATATATATATATATATATATATATATATATATATATATATATATATAAATTTATATATTGTATTATACATATATATGTTTTTTTTTTTTTTTACAACTATATTAATAATATAATTACTATTATAGTATTAGCAATTTTATTTTTAATTCTTTTTTTGATATAAATTTAATACAAAATATAATGTATAAAAATAATATATATTTTTTATATTTTTTTTTATTTTTTTATATTGATTTTATTTTACGATTTATTTTATTTTTAAAATAATTTCAAACAAAGAATAATAATTTTAAAAAGTAATTTTTTTATATATTAATGTTTCTTTTTAATATAATATTTTTATTTTTAGCAAAATAAAAGACTAGAAAAAATTATTTATTAACTTTTTTTTTTAATTTATTTTTTATAATATTAATTTAAAAATAATTTTAATAATTAATATTTATAAATACTTATGAATATATTAAATGCATATATATTAAAAAAAAAATATAAAAAATTAAAAACGTAATTTTTAATAATATTAAATTACATTTTGTTCATCTTTATATATTTCATCTAATTAAATTTATTTCTATATCTAATAATTTTAAAAAAGATATTTTTTAAACACATAAACAGATACAAAATCCTTAAAAATATTAATACTTTGAAAAATATCAATGCTTAAATTCATAAATACCTACATTTCCATTTTATTTTTATTTTTTTTAGCTTCATTAATTAAAAAGAACCCAAATTACTATGCAACTTTAATTGCATCTTCAGAATGATTTGCTTTTACAGTATTAAGCCATTCAAAAGCATTTTTTTTTAGGATGAAATTAATTTATATAAATAGGAAATCTAATCCCTTCCATAGTAGCTACAAAAGTTTTTCCATCATTATCTTTAGCAATAGCTTTTACATTAAAAAAATTGTTTAGAACTTTATTTTAATTAAAATAATCTAAAGAAACAGCATATTTATGATTATAATATAAAACTTATTAATTTTATATAAGTTTTATATATTTTTAACAAAAAGAATTAAACTATCCGTTTTCAAATCCTTTTTATGTAATTTCAGTATTTAAAGTTTGATTAAAAGAATTAAATTTTTACAAACTCTTATCATCATTTGTAATCCCTAAGATTATTTATTCCAAACCTTAACAAGTTCCCATTAAAGGTAAATAAGTCCCATTTTCATTTATTTTTATTATTTTTTCTATTATATTGTTTGTCATTTATGTATATTCACTAAATCCTTACATTTCCTATTCATTTTACCATAAAAGGGAATTACCACCTGTAAATAATATACCATTTACTTATGATAATATTAAATTTAGAATTTCTTCTGGTAAATTGTATGGTAATGGTATTACTCTAGCGCCGCTTGCCCATAACCATTTTATATATGATGATGTAATATATTAATAATGCTCTTATATTTAATCAAGAATTACTAAATCTTGAGATGGTTAAGTTAATACTGCTATTATTGGAGTAAAGTTTTGTATTTAATTCATTTTTTAAAAGTGTTTTTAGATTAAATATATATATTTTTTATAATAATATATATATATATATATATTCTAACTTTTTTTATTTTAAATTTAAAATATATTATTATTATCGCAAATTATTTATTTATTTTAAAAAAAATATTATAAGAAGCTCTATATTATTGTTTATTATTAATTCTTAGATATAAGACATGTAATTTATAAATTTTAAAAAATATTTAAATCAAAATTAATATATTTAAAATAAATATTTATTACTAATTATACATATAAATATATTTAATTTAATTTAAGATTTTTTATTTTAAATAAATTTATATTTTTGCAGATTATTGTAGTATATATATTTTTATAAATACAATATATTTTATTGTATAGAATATTTTATTTCATTAAAAATAAATATGTATTAAAATATTATTTATAAAAATGTAAATATATTTTTTTATTTTAATATAATTAATTCAACTTTGAGTATATTGAATATTCTTTTGACAGTATATATTAAAAGAATAAAAGAGAATAATTTTTTTTTTTAAAAAAATAAAAAAAAAAGTTACAAAAAAACTAAAATATATTTGATTAATTATAAATAAATAAAAACAAAAAAAATTAAATTAAATTCAAATAAAGAAAAAAATAAATAAATAAATAAAAATAAAACATCACGCATACATAAATAAATGTCAAATCGTTATTCAAGTCCTTATACAGAAAGATTTAACAAAATAAGTTAAAAATTATCTTAAATTCCTTTAAACCAAGAGAATTCCCGTGCAAACCGTATAGACTAATTTTAGCAAAAAGTATACTTCCTAGATGAAAGATTTAATAATACAATAGAAACATATAATAAGAAGATATCTAATTTAAAAGAAGAAATATTCCGTCTTCAAAAAGTTGTAGAAGATAATTCGAAATCTTATGAATTTTAATTAGAATCTAGAAATAAAGAAATAAATAATTTAGATTTAAAGTTATCATAAAAATTAGAATACGAAATATTATCCAGAAGAGAAAGTGAAAGTAAACAAATTCGTTATTTAGAAGAAAAAGTTAATTTCTTAAGAGCAGATATTTCTACTGAAACACGTATTAGAACTGAACTTTTAAATTAATTAAATTCTACATTGGAAAGTGATTTACCCAAATTATATGAAATAGTCAAATCTGAAGGGGCAGAAAGGGAAGAATGCGATAATTTGACACTGAAAAAAACTGCAGAAGAAATAAAAAAATTAAATGATATTATATCAATTTAAAAAAGAAACAGAGAAGATAGTGAAGCTTCAATCTTCGAAATGTTAAAAGATCTTGTTAATAGAGTTAAGCAGGAAATTGATTAAGAAAAAAATGAAAGAGAATAATCATAAGATGTTCTTGTTAAGTTATTGGAAGATGCTGCAAATAAATTATGTGCTACTGCATAAGTTTGATATATTTTTTTTCTATATTTTATATTAAATATATATATATGTATATATATATATATATATATATATATTATATATATATATATATATATATATATATTATATATATTAAAATATTATTTCATTTATGATTTTTTATATTAATTTTTTTTTTCAATTTTTTTTTCATTAATAAATATTATTAAATTTAAATATATAAATATTTATAAAATTTAATAATATAATTTTTAATAAATATACATATTTACATATTTTATAATTATTTGTAAAAATAGAAATGAAAATAAAAATTTTTAATTAATAAAATTACTTTAATTATAATTTAAGAATATTATAAATTATTTATTTGCTTTTTAACACATATATTATTTTATAAAGACATAATACCATAAATATTTTATTAAATTTTTATAAATAATTTAATAATCATCATAAACAATACTTTTATTTTACCTTAATAATATCTCTTATATAATTTTTTATAGTAATTATTTATATAAAATTAATCTATTTTTTATTTACATATCATTTTTTTTTAATAATGTATAATAGTTAATAGCATTATAAATTTAATTTTTATATTAGCATGTTGAATAATTAATTAAAATAACATTTTTAATTCTTTGTTTTATTAAATCTTTAGTATATAATCTTCTTAATTTTAAATGCAATTATTCTTTAATACCATCAATCAATATATTAGCCTTAAGTGTCTAAATAATTATATACTTTATCCATATAATATTAATGAGAAATCGTAGAAAAAACAATTTCAAAATATTTACTTAATTCATCTAAACATTACTTACAATTTACAATTAAGTCTTATATTAATCATGTATCCACAAAATTATTTGAAGGAGATTTGTCTAGAATTAACACTATCAAAAGTAATAAATATATATAAAATTTTTTTCATAAAAAGCATATTATATTTAAATATATACTATTAGATTTTAATTAAGGCTATTCAATTTTTTTCGAAAGTATGACATTTTCATATGCACTTTATAAATATTGAAAAAACTACAAAGTATAAAAGGATTAAATAATATGTGTTCTTAATAAATATTATTAAAATAATAATTTTAATTAGGATATTTATTATTCATAATCATATTATTATTATAAATAACTAAATCTATAATATATTTAAGAAGTTAATTCTATTTTTTAGAAATTCTTAAGAAAGTGTTTTTTAATTTATTATTTAGAAAATTTCTTCATTTTAATTTATTTTACTTAAGTCATAAATTAACTCAGAATTTACTAATATTGACTTTAGTTTCTACTTTTTTATATATATTTTCTTATTAATTTTTTAATTAAATTTTAGATTTTTTATTCTTTTAGTTCTTATTATTTGTAATATTACTACTTGAATATTATTATTTTTGGTATAAAGATTTTAATTTTTTTCTTGTTTTTTTATCTTTATCTTTATTTTATTATTCTTTGTTTATTAAAGTATTTTATTAAAATTATAGTCTGAATTTTTAATAAATGATTATTTTTATTTGATAAAAACACATTTTTTGTTTATACAATAACTTTTTTATTAAAATAGTGTTTTTGATTATTTTGATTAAAAGAAAAAATATTTAATTTTTATTATTTTTTTATATAAATAATTTCTCTGTTAATAAATTGTAACTATTCTTTTAATTTATCAAAATAATTATTAAATTTTTAATACATTATAAATTATTTTTAGCCTATTTTAGCTGAAAAATATTTTTATTGATTAAGTTTAATTGAGCTTTTTTAAAAAAATTTAATTAATTATTTAAAAAATCCTATTAGTTTAATGAAAAGAAGCCATGTAAATTACTTATAATCTTATAATGTAAATAATCTTTATAAATATATTTATATTTAATTTATTTTTAATTTTATATTATATTTCTATTAAAAAGACTTATTTATTCATTATTATTAATAATTTATAATTTAACCTATTATTTTTGCTTTATTTATTTTATTTGTAAAATTAATTAAATCATCCTTTGAAAAAAAAAAACTTTTATATGTATACTGTATGAATTAATATTGGAGTATTTGTTATATTTTTTAATATTTTATTTCTAGATTTTTTTTATATAAAATAATCATATTAAATTAAATTATTTTAACTAAACATGTATTAAATTTTACGATTTTCCTTATTATAAAGAAATAAAATATTTCTTTTTATTGAATTTTTATTTTGAATTGATAATATTTAATTTTAAAGATACTTTTAATTTTTTTTTTTTTTTAAAAAAAAAACATAAATAATTTTCGACATATTTAGAAAATCTTATTTTTTTTTTTCTTTTATTTAATTAATTAATATATTTTTATTTGTTATTTGAAAATAATATATATTATTATATATAATATTTAATTTAATATTATGTTTATATATATATATAGATATATATATATATCTATATATATATATATAGATATATATATATCTATATATATATATATATTTTTTTTTCTAATATAATCTTATTTTAAGAATACATTAATATTTTTTTTATTTTTTTTTCCTTTTTGTTTTTATTTATATTTTTTTTTCTTTAAAAATATTAACTGACTGAATATTATTTTTACGAAATGTATATTAAATATCAAAAACAAAAATTGATAGAAATAAAATTATTTTATATTCATTATTCATATTTATATAAAACTATTTTTAAAATTATTATAGAGGCTTAATTATTTATTTAAAATATGGCAGATGCAGAATCAATATAAAATTTATAAATATTTATTTTTTTATTAAAAGAAAAAAATCATTTTATTTTATATATAGATATCTGGATTTATATGATATATAAAATTATTAAATATTAAAAATAAAATAATTAGTATAAAGAAAAAAATTATTAGATAAAATACAAATATATTTTTTATTTTAATTAAAATATATATAATACAAATATAAAACTATTATTATATAAAAATTATTAATAAATTAAAGATTTTATATATATATTTTTTTTTTTGTATTTTTAAATTTAAATATTAAAATAAAATGAAATGAATTAATTATTTCTATTTTATATTAATAAATTACTATATACATAATTGTAGTATCTAGTATTTATAAAATTGATAAAGTAAATATTGAAAAGGATCTTTCTTCTTTTTCATTAATGAAAAAAGAAATATACGCCCTTTTTACAAACTAAAAATTATTAAATATATATAATGAAAGCTAATAAAACAAAATATTTATTAATTAATTCTTATATTATGTATTTTAATTATTATATTTATCATATTTATAAGTAAATATAAAAAATAAATTTTTATTTTGTCTTATAAAAAATATAAAAAAAAAATTAATATATTATAAAAATAAATTCATCATTTTTATTTTAATAGGAAAAATAAATAAAAAATATTTTACTTATATATTTAATATTTTTATATTTAAATATTTTTATATTTTTAAAAATATATATTTTTTCTAATTTATATTTTTAACAGAAAAAATAAAAATTAATAACTTATCTTATAATTTTTTAGTTTATATTAATTGACTTTTTCTATCATAGTCTAAGAGAAATAAGTTATTTAATGAAGTATATTAGAAAATACAACAATGTAAAAAAAGAATTATAAAATTTTAAAGAGGGAATAATAAAATAGTCAAAAAAAAACAAATCAATTCCCTTCAAAGAAAATGGTAATTAGATAAATATAATTAATACATTAAAATTAATATTTTTTTCAGCAATTTCAAGTGTATTTAGAATAAAATAAATAATTATTTAAATAGTTCTTTTTTAACAAACAAACATCATATTATCAGTAAAAAAAATTATTCTTTTATTTTAATGATTTTCATAAAATATTTTATATTAAATAATTGAAAATAAATTAATTATTTCTAAATTTCATTTAAAATATATCCTTTTGATAGAAATTTGTATAGATTTATAAACTCTATAAAATATTCAACAAAAATTAATTAATCAATAGTTTAAAATTAAGATTATATATATTATTTTTTTAAGAAATACATAAGCAAATATTTACTATATATTTTTTAAATTTTATATATAATTTAACATTTATAGTAAATAACAAAAAGTTCTAATTTAATTAAATTAGCAATTTTTATATTTATTGTTAATGTTTTTTATTAATCAAATAAATACTTTTTTATACATTTAAAGCAAATATTACTGTTAATAATCTTTTTTTTATGCATTTAATATTTTTTTAATAAAATTAAAATATAAAAGTAAATTAAATTTACATTATATTTTTCCCAAAAAAATTATTTATTAACTAACTTAAATTTTCAAAGCATTTAATTAGAAACGTGTACTTTAAGAATATATAAATTTATAACTTTGGTTGGAATCCCTTCTAATTTTTTAAGGATAAATTATTTTCGAACGTGAAGTTTTTGTTTAAAATAAAATAATATAGATGCTTAAAGTGTTCTGTTATTTTTTTATAAATAAATATTAAAATAAAACACTTTTTAAAAATTTAAATGAGCATTTATACAAATGATATTTATTAATACTTTTATAAAGCTACAAACATAAAAAATTAATAATAAAAGATAATTTTTTTTCAAAAAACTAGAAATTATTTAAAATATTAGAAAGAGGAAAATATGATTGCATTTTTTTCAAATTTTTGAGGTTTTTTAACATATAAAAAGTTTGATTTTAAGCATATTTATTTCATAAGAAATTATTAAAAACTACTTTCAAAATAATAATTATATTGCTTTTAAAATAAATATAATTATAATTAATAATATAAAGCAATTATTTTTTTAATGATATATAATTTAATTTTTATTGTAAAATTTAATCTAAATGATTAAAAAATTATCAATAATAGCTAAATAAAAAGTCTTTAATAATTAAAATCTAATATATATATATATAATTTATACACCAAAAAAAAAAAATAAAAAAAGAAAAAAAGAAATAAGATTAATTGTAAAAAATAAAAATTTTACATAAAAAATAGATATAAAAAATATAAATAAAAATTATTTAAAATAAACAACTTTTATTCTTTTTATTTTTAGAAAAAACTTATTTTAAAAATTATTTATATAATTTAATAATAAATTATTTCATATTAATACATATATAATTTAATTTTTTGTTTTTTAGTAATAAAAAATAATCACATTTCCAAATTAATCTCCTCAGCCTTAACATTTTATTTATTTATATTATTATTATTAGGATTTTTTTTTTATTACTAATACATCCACAAAACATATTTAAAAAAGAACTTTTCTAATTTTATTTTTTGCTAACAACAATATTCTTCTCTATGTTACTTTTTATTGATTCATACCAACCTCCTATATCATAATTTAAATTAATATTTTTTACTTCTAAATCAAATATTTCCTTGCATAATTATAAATGTTAAAGACTAGATTCATGAACCAATTCTACAAAAGTGCTTGCTATTAATTCTATGTCCTTTAATAATTATTCCCCTAAATCATTTCTATTAGAATTCGTGTTTGCAGCTGTACATAAAGCATTATTTAGTTACTTTTTATTTGCTTCAAATTTTATTGTTTTTATATAGTATTCTATTTCTATTAAATTTGATATTAATTATTAAAAAATTACACAAAAATCTTATATATGTTATTGCTTATATTCCTTTGATTTTGTTGAGGCTAAATTTTCTATTAGTCTTTTATCTTTTATTTATTCTATTTGTTTTAAAAATATGTTTTTCTTAGCTTCTAATACTATTTAAGGAGAAGTTTTTTAATCACTTATATTACTTAGAGGAGAGCATACATTTGCACTTTGTTTTATATTAAGTTAGGTTATTCCTTAAGCTATATTTGAATTATTTAATTCTGCTTTGCTTATCATTTATTATTTTCTTTTTAGTATTAAAGCTATTTTTTTTTTTAAAAAAAAAAAAACTTATTTTTTTTATGTATTTTTTATTTCTTGAATTTTATATTTAAAGTTAATTTTTATTAGAATTGTTTTTTTATATGTTTATGCCTATTATCTTTTATTTTTTTATGTTTTATTTATTTTATTTATTTTATTTTCAAATATAAGACAGTGCTATATTTTTTATTTTTATTTTTTTTATATTATATTATATTAACTTTAGATATAGAGTACTATCAAAATTAATTAAATTTATTATATTAAAAAAAATTAAAAATATGCTTATTTTTAAATATTATAATCTATTAATAATAAAAATATATTACTAAATTTTATAATATATATATTTCTATTTATTAAATTAATTGCTTTTTTATATTTTTTATTTATATTTATTTTATAACTTAATAATAAACCATTCATCTAAATGAAATGAAATTTGATATATATTATTAAATCAATTAAATCGAAATATTAAATATTTTAATTTCTATAAAGTATAATTCATATAATGAGGTCATTAATTTTTTTTTTTTGTGAATTTTTTTTTTAAAATAATTTATTTATTTTATAATATAATGTTTTATATTTTAATTTATTAAATATTTTAGTTTTAATTTATAAGATTAATAGATAAACATAACAATAATTACAATAAATATTATATAATAGATTATTAAAAAAAATGCGTATGATAAGTACATAAAATTAATCATTAAATTCGCATAAAAATAAATAATTTTATTTTAGATTTATTTTAAAATATAAATTAAATTTCAAAAAGAAGAAATTTAAATAAAATTATTTATATATATAATTTATTATAATAAAAAATATATATATTAAAAAAAAAAAAATGATATCAATTTTATCTTAACTATTGTAATTCCATAAAGCAGATTCTAATAAAGAATAAGCTTATCATCACAACAGTGCTATTCATTCAACTTAAGGTCCTAAATATAGTATGAAATGTAATAAATAAATAGCATCAGAAGGTGGTGTATTAAGAAAATCTGGAGAACCACAAAAACAATACACAGCATTATTAGGGGATATAGGAGGTACGAATATAAGATTTAAATTAGTTTTTTTTATAAAATCATCTAACTTTCCAACATTAATAAAGAAGTCAGTAATCAATGAAAACAGCAGCATATAATTCTTTTGCAGACGCCATAGCTGAATTTTTAGAAGGAATCTCAGAAAAGGATTGGCCTTAATTTGCAGGAGTAGGAATGGCTGGAGCTGTATTAAACAACGAAAATCGTGTCACTAATGCTCCTCACTGGCCAAAAATAGTAGGTAAAATAAAAATTCCCTATAAATAAATATATATATAAATTAGGAAACGATCTTGCCAAATAATTTAATATGAAAAAATTTCAACTTTTTAATGATTTCGAAATAGCCTCATATGCTTGTCTTAATTTAAACGAAACAGAGCTAATATAAATAAATGATGCATAACCAATTAATAACAAAATAAAAAGTGTATGTGGACCAGGAACAGGACTTGGAGTTTCAATGATAGTTCCTCATCAAAAATACTAAGGATCAGATGAATATGTATATTAGGTTTGGCCTGGAGAAGGTGGTCATTGTAGTTTTCCTGCAGTTACATAACTTTAATAAGAATTCCATGAATTTCTGTTGTAGTATCATAATGATAAAACTGCTATTGCTTTAGAATATGTTTTCGCAGGACCATGTATTCCTTTCATGTATTAATTCTTTAAATTAAAATACCCAGATGCTGAATTAGTCTGTGAAAATAATGAAGGTGAAAATCTCTTTGATCTTGATAATTATCTTAAAAAAGTACATTCAAGTGATTCTAAAGAAAGAGAAACTGCTCATTTTCCTTCTCATAGAATTATCTAATATGGAGTTAATGAAGAAGATTAAATTTGTCATGAAGTTGTAAAACTATTTATTAGTATTTATGAAAATGCCATTGGAGATATTGCTATTAGAACTCTTTCTTATTCTGGAATTTATTTAGTCGGTTCAATGACAATCGCTATTCTTCCTTATTTATTAAAAAATAGAAAATAATTTATGAAAGAATATATTGATAATAGACCTTATTTGAAAAATATTTTTAGTAAAATTCCTATTTATGTAGTAAGAAATGTTGAAATGGGATTAGATGGAGCATTTGTAAATTATTTTGTTTTTCATTTTTTTTATTTTACATTTTTTTATTATTTTTTTAGTTCGTTACTAAATAAATGGCAATAAATAGTGAATGAATCATTATAATTTTTTTTTTTAAAAAAAAAATATTTTATAATCTAAAACATATTAAAATATCAAATTTAATTTAATTTTTTTTTTTATATTTTGTTTAATTATCAAAACAATATAAAATTTTAGAATTGATAAAAATTATTTTATACTTTGAAACCAATTTTTTATTTTGTAATTTGGGTATTTATTTATTATCAAAATATTTGCAGCACATAATTATAAATATTTTATTTAAAATAGAATCTGACTTTAAATGAATTTATAACTATGGAAAGTGGCATATACTATCTTTGTAAGGTATTTTTAAAATCAATATATATTATTTTAAAATATCTATTTATTATTATTTATATAATATATTAATTTTTGTATTTTAAATATTTTGAACGCTAATAAGCAACTTATATATTATAATTTCAGGTTTCAGAATCATTTAATAATAAAAATTATTTATAAATTAATTAATAATTTTTTAAAAATTGAAAATAAAAAAAATAAAATTAAGGAAAATATATAATATATAAATATATAAAAAATATTTAATTTAAGAAATCTTATTTTATTTATTAATTAAAAAAATAAAAAAAAAATATTATTTTTTTTTTTTAAATTTTAATTTTATTTTAATATAAAAATAATAATATATATTAAATTTGATTAAATTATAATTAATTTGAATAACTATTTTATACTATATTTTTATATTAATTAACAATATATATATATTTTATTTTTTTACAAATAAATAAATTGTATTTTTATAAAATAAAAGCGATAAATAAATAGTATTTTTTATTATAATAAAATTATCATTTACTATGTTCTTGTTTAGAAATATCTTTATTTTATCTATTCTTAAAACTCAAAGACTTTTTTTCTGTTCCAAAATAAATAATTTAAAATATAATTAATATTGAATCAAATTAAAGTGTATGTTGACTTATATAATTTCATATTATAAATTACATTTCAAAATCGGCTTGGTTTTATATAAAAAATTATAAAAACAAATGAATTTTTATGATTTTATTTTTTATAAAAAACTAATATATTTTTATTTGTATAAGATAAATGAAATAATTAAAAAAATTATTAATAGATACTTTTATTATTATAAAAATTCTTAAGAATAAATAAAATATTAATTAAATTTATATATAAATTTAATTTTTTTATATATAATTTTTTTATTTTTTTCTTAAATAATTGCCATTTTATATGTATTAATATTAATTTTATAATTTATGATTATTATTTAAGTTTTAACTTTATTAATTTAAATCATTTTTATGCCCTCTTTCACATAAATTAGTAATATTTAATTTATTAAAAAAAACTAAGGATTTTAAGTAAAAAACTGAAAGAATAAATATAATATATAAAAAAAAGTTAAAATTATTTAACAAATAAAATAATAAAGATTATAAATTATTATTAATAAATAAAGTTATAATTACTAAGTATAAAATAATAGACTTACATAAAATGCAAATTTAATTTATTAAAAATATATTTATTAGACAAATATAATCATTGTATCTTTATTATTTATATTATTTCTCTAAATTAAATTATATTTTTTCTTTTTAAATAAATGCTTATATTAAACATATACTAAATATAAATCAGAAAAATATTTTAATTTATATAAGAATATAAATATATATAAGTTTATATTAAATTAAAAAATAACGGTTATTATATAAAAAATATTATTTTATTTATTAAATATTATTCATTCAAATAAAATATAGATGTGGTAAAATATTCTATATAATCAGTAATAAACCTACCAAAAACACTGGTATTGGTAAAAAAAATATCTTTATGCGACTAAAAATGGAGAATATTCATTTAGTAATATAAGAAAATAGACTATAAATTCTGAATTTAATTATGAACTTTAATATTGAGTTGAATAAATATTAGGTTATTTAGAAGCTGAAATAAATTAATATTTGATACTCAGTAAATATATAAAATTAAAAATTAATGATTTTATAAAATATATATTTTATAAAAAATTTCAAAAATTATTAAAAAAAAAAAAAAAAAACATTATTAAATTAAAAATAATTTATAATTATAATAAATAAGATGATAAAGTACAAAAATAAATTATATAAAATTATAAATATATATATATTATAATAAATTAATAATTTAATCATTAATAAAAAAATAAACTCAAAAACATAAAAAATAATGTCAAGAAAATTCAAAGATAGAATATTAGCAGGTAAAATAATAAAAAATAAAATCTCTAATTTAATAAAAGGAAGTGGAGTTTCAAATAAAAATTCGAATGTGAATTCGGTTTAAAATTACTTTAAAAAATGGGCTGGAAAGAGTAAAAAAATAAAATAAAAAATAAATAAAAAAACAATAAAAAGAGGAAATGGTTTGGGAAAAGAATAATAAGGAAATACAGAATGTATATAGATTAAAAAAAGAGAAGATAATTAAGGAGTAAAATAAAAAACTAAATATTAATTTATAATCTTAATAATAGTTAGGAATCGAAGAATAAAAAAAATAATTTTAATGGAATAATTCTTGGTGGGAAAATTCATTTAATAATGTTATTAAAAACATTAGTCATATAAAAAACGATAAAAATAATTTAAATTAAACGACTTCTTCTGAATCATCAAGCAGCAGTGATGAAGAAATAGTTAAAAGGAAAAAAGATATTGTTAAAATAAATAAATATAATTTTGATGATTTATATAGTTCTTGTAGTTCTTCTTCTGATGAGGAACCTGTTTATAAGGTTTTTATTTAAAAAATACATATTATTAATAACAAAAATATTATTTATTTATTAATAATAGATCTAAAAATCAAAAAAAATATAAAAAAAAGAAAAATAAAAGAAAATAAAAAAATAAATGCATAAGCATGAAGCCGAATGTAACGAAATATTTAATGAAGATTGAATAATAATATATATATATATATATATATATAAAGTAAAATATTAACTAATGATAACTATATAAATTTTAGTAAGTTATTATAATTTTGTAAAATAATATTATGTGTATTAATATATAAATATTATATATATATAAATATTATATTTATATATATATATATATATTTTTTTAACAGTAAATTTTTTAATTATTACTACATTCATATATTTTTGTATTTATTAAACAATTTTATTTATATATATATTTTACTAAAAAAATAATTTAATTTAATATTTTTAATGTCCTATATTTAGATATTATAAATTTTCAATATTTAAAATAAGCTTTGCTTGTATTGTTTTTATTTTAAATACTATTTTAAAGAATTTAAGAAGCTGTTTAATTATTAATACTTTAAAATCTATTATTTTTTAAATAATTATTTTAATAAATAAGTTAACTGTTTTAATTATTAGCTTTAAACTTATCGATTTCACTTTATTATATTTTTTAAGAGAAAGAATAATAAAAATAAAAATGAATATATAATTATAATATATATATATATATATATATATATATATATATATATATATTTATATATATATAATTATAATTATTTATATAATATTACTAATTTCTTAATAAAACATTATAAGGCCTTTCCACATCAAAGAAATTTTTATATTTTAAAGAACTTTCATTTGGATATATTCTTTTAAATTTTCTACATCTTAATATAAATATAAATAAACTAAATTAGAAAAATAAAGATTACCTTTTCAATTCTTCTTCAGATTCTTTAATAATATATTTTTCTACTTTGTTAAGCTCATTTTTATATTTATTCCAATTATTTAGATTTTCTAATTAAGCGCTTATTTATTTTTCTGAAAAGGCATTATTTTGTAATAAAATATGAGTCTAATCACTTAAATATCTTTAATCATTTGGCACTATACCAACTAACGTAAATAAATCAGCAATTAAATTTCCTTTAATTTTTAAATCTAAAGGCGAATCCGTATTAAGACTTGGTGATAAATTAACTTCTAAAAGCCAAGGTTTTTGATTTGAATCAATTAGAATATCGAATCCTAGCAATTCGAAGCAATTATTCATATAAGGAACATGGTTTTATAAACTATTATTAGTATTATTTTCTATTGAAAGTATAGTTTTGATAACTAAATCTTCTATTCTGTCAAAAATTAATTGTATATTAAAGCCATTTATCTTTAAATAATCTTTGAAAGCTGATAAACTCCATTTACTTCCTGTATTATCATTATCAGCGTCCTTTTAATTTTATTTATTTAATAGACAAAAATAAAAATATACTTTATTTGCTACAAAATTTGTATTTAATTTATTAACACTATAATTTGTTAAATGAACAAATCTAAATCAATTTTTTTTTTATTTATATTTTTTTAAAAAAATTAAATTAATAAATAATTATTTATTATACTTTAATTAATAAAATAATATAACTTGCTTGGTTTTGAATTTTTGTCTGTATTATATGGACAAGTTGCAAATCTAACTAATCCTTCATCATAAATGAATATTTTTAAAGGATTTATACTTGTTAGAGCAACATATATTCTTAAATCGAATTTTAAATCATTAATAAGCATAGGATTAGAAATATAATGACAAACAACCATACTTCCATTTTACTTTTTTACAATCTTTTTTGTTTTTTATTTTAAATTAAATTTATATTAAAAATATTTTGTTTATTTTTTATAAATCTATTTACTTCGTTTATATTATCGGTAACAAATATTCCTTTTCCTTATGATTATGCAGAAGGTTTTACAATATACCATTAACCTTTATTTTTTTCAGATTCTTCTAAAAACAAGGACATTTCAGATGGAAGTAAATAGGTTTTTGGAACAAAATTGAAATTCGATTATCCGCATCGAATCGCCATTTTAGAAATATTTCTATTCATTAAATCTTTTCGTGTTATTTCATATGATTTTGGAAAATGATTAACTCTTTTTTTTTTTATTATTAATT
>NW_004085924.1:0-9034 GCF_000220395.1 Ichthyophthirius multifiliis
TTAAAATAAGTAAATTTATATAGAAGTATAATTATATAGAATATATATATAAAATTTACATTTATAAAAAATAATTATTTATAAAATAAAAATTACTTGAAAATAAAATAATAATAATAAATAAATTTTAATAGCGAAAAAAATAATAATATATTATTTTATATAAAAATATATATATTAATATATAATTTTCTAATAAATTGATATAATATATATTATTTATATTATATTAAATTAATAATATAATTAAATAATTATATTTTTTTTATTTTTAAATAAAAATATTAATATTTTTTAAAGATATAATAAAATATATATTATGAAAATTTACTCATTAATAATATACAATAAATATATTAAATTTAAAATAATTATTATTGTTATGTTAATATAGTTATTTATATTCTATATATATATAATATTATTTATATTATCATTATTAAATATATTTTTAATTTATTATTTATATTTAACATATATTAATAATATATTTTAATATTATTATATAATACTTTTATTTTATAATTAAATAATTTTAAATAATTATACAAATTATTTTAATTTTAAATAATAACTATTTGAAATAAAATTTAAAATTAAAAGAAATCTAATAAAAATTAACTAACATCATATATATATTGTTTAATTTATTAATATAAATAATATATAATTTTCAATTACTTTTTAAATATTTCATATAAATATTTAATATATTATTTTTATTAATCTTTTATTTTAAAAATAATATAAATTTAAATAAAAATAATTTTTATTAATATATATTTTTTTATATTAAACTTTTCATTAATTAAATAATAATATTTATAAAATAATATTAATTAAATAATTTTATCAATTTTTCCCTTTAATTTATTTAACTTTAATTTTCCGCAAATATTTATATTTATAAAAATAATAATATAAGCTATTTAAGTTAATTTTATATTTAATTAAGTTTAATTATAATTAATATAAAAATATACTAAATTATATTTTTTTTTTAACTTTTAATATAATAAAAAAAAACCTTAATATATTTATAATGGATTATTATAAAATCATATTATAAATTTAAAGTTTTTTATATTTGATTGGAAAAGTGTAGATATGAATGTTAATTAGTGTATGTAAAAATTTTATAACTTAATATTAAAATATATTTTAGGAAAAAAGTAGAAAAAATTTCAAAGTGCAAAAAACAATATTTATTTTAATTTTTTTGATAATTGCATTAAAATTTTCTATTACTTTTTTTTTATTTTGATATTAAATATTTAGTTTATTTAAAATTAAAAAAAAAAAATTTAAAAATCAAAAAAAAAAAAATTATAAATTAATTTTATATATTTAATTTTTTTTTTTTTACTGAAAAAAAGTATTATATAGAAAATCTAATATAATTTTTTATATATATATGGATAAATATCTTAATTTTAAATATAATTTTTCTCATAATTTTTTTTATACTATTTTATTTTAATTTTTTTCAAAACTTTTTTTTTTTTTTTTTTTTTTTTTAAAAAAAAAAAGTAATTTACTTAAATTTAAGATATAAAATATTCCAAAAATAGTTTTCAAAAAAAAAAATTAAGAAATCATATATAATATTATATACTTATAAAAATTATTTTTATATATTCAATTAAATTTAAATTCTATAAAATCATTTTTATAAATTATAATATATTTAATTTTTTTAACAAATTATTAAATATATATTTATAAATATGCTTGTATAAAACTCTATGTTTATATAATTTCATAATATAAACAAATTTATATAAAAGTAATAAATTAAAACATAATAATATTAATATAAATAATAAGCTATAATAATCTCAATATTAATTTAATATTCATTAACCATCTTAACACATTTTTAATTTCGCTTATTCTTAAAAAAAAAAAAAAAGTTACAAATGAAAATAAAATAATTATATATATAAAAGAAACCTCTTCTCAAATAAAATTGCTCTAAAGCCTATTGTCTCAAAACCGGATTTTCCCTATCATAATCAGTATCAAAATACAAAATATTATCACTATATTTAAGCGTTTCATTTTCCGCTTTAACAGGAAAAATAAAATCATTTATTTTTTACATAGGTAATAAAACTATAACAGCCGAAACTACAAAAAAAACTATATTCAGAACATTTAGTTCATTAAAAAGTCTATTTTTAAAAAAGAAATTTCCAAACTATTTTTTTTTTTTTAAGAAAAAATAAAAATAAATAGTACATATATATTAATAATACAGTATGGAAAACAATACAATATTCCAATAAATTAATCATTTCCATAGTCAATTATTTCCCAATACTTTCCTTTACCGTCCTTCTAAAAATAAGATTATATTTATCCGTAAAATAATACAAGAAAACACCCACAATCGACCACACAGTTCCCTAAGGAATAACCGGGCTAAAAAAGAATGTAAACCACATAGTTTTCATTACATCGGCATATCTTTTTCCCATAGTATAATCTGGGAATTCCATTAAAAGATTAGCTTCAAGTTATGTAAGACTAGATTAATTTCCCTTTCTAACTTCTTTTTTTCTTTTATAGTTTTTTAAAATACTCCAGGGATCAATAATCCATGCTAATGCGGGTATAAAGGCATTTAAAATGAATACATAATACTCACTATATATCATACCGCCCCCAATTCCATAATAATTATTAAAAAAAATAATTTCAACAATAAAAGTAATTAAAGCTGTATTATTAAAAAGTGCTAGAGAAAGCTTTCTTGCATAGCTAATATTAAGTTTAGTCTTAGTAGACCATTTTTCACAGTCAACTATATGATGAACAATATATGGTAAAAAAAATTTATTGTAAAAGACAATAATAAAGGATATCATATAATTCAAAAACTATATAACCTTAATTTTTTAATTATTTTCTAAATCTTCATGATTACCTAAACTCTCTTAATAAGCATGATCAATTAAATATGCCTACGCATATGCAATTAAAGAAATAACAGAAAAACTAGAAAGCATTAAAATTATTTATTTGATAAGTGATAGAAATCTACATTTAACTTTTTCGGAAGTTTCAACATTTATAAATTCCCAATCAATATCATTCGGTTCTGGAGCTTATTATATATATAAATGACGGTCTATATAATATATTGAATCACTATATTGTTTAGATAAACCTCCTTTAAAGAAATTTAATAGTCTTTATTTATAATTAATTTTATTTTTTTCTAATACTTCATCTTTTTCTTAAATTAAAAAATATATTTAAGTAAATAAATAAATATATATAAATATAAAAAAATATGTTTATAAATATATATATATATATATATATATATATATATAATTTATATATAATTTATATATTTATATTAATACCTTATTCAGTTTCGAAACTAATAATAGCGATGCCTTAAAAATTATTTGAATTATGTTATATTTTCTTTTATAAATTTATAATATTATGTTCTATTTATTCAATTTCATTATCTAATTTTTAAATTTCTTTACATTTCAATTCAAAATTTTTTCTTAGTATTTTTTATTTTTCCTTTACTTTCTTCTGTATGTTTTTTTCCATTTCTTCTAACTCCTTTATATTATATACTAAAACGACTTTTTGTACATTCAATGTTTTACCTATAACAGCCTTAAGACTGAATAAATTTTTCAAAACCTCCTTTACTTTTGGTATATTTTTGGGAATATTACTTACCATAATCGAAAAATCAGCAGGAGTAATATTATTTTCATCAACTTAAGCCTCTAGCTTATTCTATTCTTTCCTAAATATAATACTTAATATAATTTAAATAAGCATAGCACCAATGGAAAAATAAACACCTAAGTTTTAATCTTAAGGCTTCCCAATTAAATTAGCTATAGAAAATTATACAATAAAATTTGAAGCACACGGAGTTATAAAATTAGATAAATGTTTTTTCTTTTTGTTAAATAAATATATATATATATTATATATATATAATATATATATATATATATCATTTATATTTATATTTATTTTTTAAATAAATAAATAATTACATGTGCTTCTTCTATTTTTTCATATGCTTCTTATAATGTATCATGACAAAAATTACCTCTTCCATTTATTATCATATTTGGAATTCCTTAAACTAAAAGTAAAGATAAAAGCATTATTATACAGTATTTTAAGTAGTTATAAAATAAAGGGAATCCAGCTCCTAAAAAACCAAGTTCTTTTTAATTTATCATTAAACTTATTTTTGTTCTATTCTTTATTATATTTTTATTGTTTTTAATTATTGAAATATTTATTACTAATTCATATCCACAGCATTAGCATATTTCTTATACATTTTGACCTCCATTTTCTGGTTTTGTTTCTCTTGATTTCTTTTTTTTTTTTTTAAATAATATTTTTTTTTATAAACGGCATGTATTTTAGCTAATTCCCAATCTGGAGGAATTTTTAAAAAATCATATGATTCTTTTAAATTTTTTTAATATTATTGTTTTATTTTTTTATTTTAAATATAAAAAATAAAAAAAAACAAAATACTATAATTGTTTAATATTTGTGTTTCAATGTTTCTTAATTGGTGTTTTTTTTTTTTTAAAGCTTATTTTAGGGCTTAATTGATTTGATACTAAGTTTATTAAATTTATTGAGTCTAGTTTGGCAAAAAAGTTTAATGTTTATTTATAGTTTGTTCATTTAAATTTGATTGATTTTAAATATCATTTTATTTTGTAACAATCATTTTTTTTAATTAAAAAACATAAAATAAATTATAATATAAAAATAAAAATTTATAAAATAACTAATTTATTAATAGAAAATAAAAAATTAAAAAAAATTCAAATAATAAATAAACAAATAAAAGTATTAAAATAAATAAAAAATATGTAATTTTCTTTTGTAGATATATTAAAATATAAAATCCATACAAAAAAATGCACATATTTATTTACGAAAAGGATATTTATTTAAATAACTAATTATTTTTTCAAAATATACAAAATTAATTAATTTATAAAGTATATTGCTTATATTTAAAAACACTATTGTTAATATATATCTTTTATTGTCTACCATATCATACTATGATGGATAAAATTTATCCTATTTGAATTCTAAAATTAAGCGTTTTAAAGCTCCTTTGTACTTCTGCTGAAAAACACTTGGTAAGTCTAAGTATCGAAAGCCTTTAATATTTATTTTTTTATAAATTTTTATTTTCATTTTTGTATTAAATTATTTATAAATGTATTTTAAAAATTATTAAATATATATAAAATTTAAATTAATTATAAAAAATTATACTTCTTTAAATATTATATAAAGTTTATAAAAAAAAAGGCTTTCAAAAATAGGACTGACTGAAAGAAACTGAATAAACATTAGTACAAAACTAGATTTAAGAATAGTAATATAAAAATTATATCAAATTAGACAAACCGAAAAAAAAATTCTATAAATAATAAAATAATATATATATATATATATATTATATTATATTATATATATATTATATTTATATTTTTTTATATTTTTTTTTACGTTTAAATACAAATTATCATATTTAATATATATGTTAATAATATTTTTTTATTTTTCATTAATTTTTAGCCTAAATTTTAAAATATATTAAAAATATAAATACAAAATTGACATTTATTAATTTTATATTGTCTTTTAAAATATAATTATTTATTTATCTTTTAAAATATTTTTATTCATAATGTCATTTATTTTATAATAATTATTATAATAAATAAGAACTAGAATAATATAATATCAAAATAAATAATATTAAAAATTTATCAAATACATATAAATATATTATTAATTAATACTTATATTTTATTCAAAATAAAAAAAATAATTTTATATTTCCAATATAATTTATACAAAATTTTAGAAAATAAATAAATAAATTATATCCTATATATTTTTACTTTATTTTTTTATTTTATTATACATTTATAAAAATTATAATCATTTATTATTTAAATATTTTTTTTTAAAAAAAATGCGGTTATTCTTTATATTAGAAGATAAATATTTAAATTAGTATAAAAAAAGGAAGCTTAATTTTATGAAAAATAAAAAGCCTTTTAAAAAATTATTTTTATCTTAAATAAAATATAAATAATTATAAAAAAAAAAAAAATATAATACATTATAATTTGATAAAAAAAATATAAATAAATTGGATTTTAATAATAATATAAATATCTAATTTTATAATAAATATAAATTTATAATAAATAAATAAATTGAAAAAGATATTCTATTTATTAGAAAAATATATTATATATAATTTTTAATAAATACTTAGTGTCAGTTTATAATTTAATAAAATAATACTCAAATATATATGAAATATATTTTGTTTTCAGTTTCAGGCATAAAGAAATATAATCTCATTGAAAATCCTAAGTAAATAATATTATGGCTCGGAAAGTAATAAGATGTGCACAGATAGGGAAGTCTGAGAAACGAATGCATATTATTTTTAAAAAATATTATGATATATAACAGTTTTTTAATTATAAATTTATTTAATAAAAAAAAATCATTTCTATTAAATAAATAGATACATATAAATATAAAAAATTATATATTATAATTATTATTTAAATTAAAAAAGAAATTAAATATGATTTTTTATTTTTTATAATATTAAATATTAATAAATTAATTTTTTTTCAATTTTATTTTTTTAAAAAAAATAATATATAAATATTTAGAAATATAATAAAAAAATATATTATAATAATATTAAAAAATTTATTTTAAAATAGAAAATATTTTCAATTTAATAATAATAAAATATATAAAGAAAAAATATAAAAAAAAGAGGAAAAAAAATAATAATTATAATTATAAATATAAATATATATATATATATATATATATATATATATATAATTTTTTTTATAATGTATTTATCTAATTTTATATAGCTTATATAATATATTTTTATATAATTATATCAATAAATATTTAAAGATTTATTTAGCAATTAACTTATTATTATTATATTAATGTAAACAGTTTAATTAATCTAACAAAAAATAAAAAAAAAAGATATTAATTGCTGTCGACACTCGGACTTCCCAAGCGGTCCCCCACCTTAGTACTAACCGAGCCTTAAGACGCTTAACTTCGGAGTTCGAATGGGATCCGGTGTGTTCATCTTAGTATGGCCGACAACAAAATATATTCAATAGAATGAATATATATACATATGATATTGCAAATAAATTTTTTAGATAAAAATCTTTTTAGAAATAATTTATAAATAAAAATATTTATATATTATAAATATTTTTTTATTTAAATATATAAATACTCTAAATATTTATATTATTAATATATAAGTAATTTAAATAAATAAAAATATAATTATTATTATTTTTACTTTATTAATATTTTATGTATAATAATTATTATTTTTTTAAAAATAATTTAGTATTTAAATATATTCATTTGTTTTAATTTAAAAAAAAAAAAAATATATTGGAAATTATTTTAAATTAAAAAAAATTACCTAAAATTAATACATAAATTACAAAATATTTATATACATGTATATATAATATATATATATTTTTTTTATAAATTTCTTTATAAAATATATATAATATATTATAATTTTTTCCTATTAGCAGCAACTAAATATAAAAAAAATTCTAATTATAACATATAACTGAAATATATATTAACATTTAATATAAATAATTTTTTTCCAAGCACCGTTTATGATTTTTTTTTTCAAATTAAATACTTTCATATTAACAAATTAAATATAGATATATACTTAAAATTATAATTATTATAATATATATATATTTGAATTAGTAAAAAAAATGTAAAAAATCTAAAATTTCTATATAAATTTAGTGAAAAAACTATAAAAAAAAAAATTAATAATTATAATATTTTTTAAATTGATTTTTTTACTTTTTTATTTAATTTTGAATATTTTGTAAAAAAGTAAAAAAAAAAAATTAAATTTTTGTTCATTTATGGAAATATAATTTTAAATATTTTTATTTATATAAATATGGTTTTTTTTTTACTTAATTATCATTTAAAATAAAATTATCAATAATTAAAAATTATCATATTATTAAAATTTATAAAATTTTTTCCTTTATATATTATAAACATATTTTTAAAAAATTTCTGTATTTGGAATTTTAATATATATAATAATCACCTTTGAAAAAAATAATTATGAAGAATAATATTCATATTTTTTAAAAATATGATTTACTAAATGTATAATTTTTAAAATAATAATATTTATAAATTGAATATGTTTTAATAAATTATATACAATAATACTTATAAAAAAGACACGAATATATATTCATAATAAAATATTAAATATAAAAAGAAATATATCAAACATAAAAAAAAGGAATTATAATATATATAATAATCACCTTTGAAAAATAATTATGAAGAATAATCTATCATATTAAAAATATGATTTACTAAATGTATAATTTTTAAAATAATAATATTTATAAATTGAATATGTTTTAATAAATTATATACAATAATACTTATAAGACACGAATATATATTCATAATAAAATATTAAATATAAAAAGAAATATATCAAACATAAAAAAAAAAATTATAATACATACATTATGTCGATTATTTTTTAAAAAAAGAATAAGATGATATCTATAATATTAAAATAAAAAAAATTAATAAATAAATACTAAAATAAAATAATCAAAAAATTATAAAAAAATAAAAATAATTAATATTCATTTATAATATTTGAAATGATATTATAATAATAAAAAATTGTGATAAAATATTTTTTTCCCCATTTGTAAAAAAAAAAGAGAAAAAGCATTATTTATTAATAAAAAAAAATATTAAAATAATAATATTTGATTTATAAAACTATAAATAAAGTATTTTATTTTATTTTTTTTTTAAAAAAAAAAAAAAAACTAAATCTGTTGTTTTAGTTATTTATTATATATATATATATATATATATATATATATATATATATATT